>NW_028277171.1:8484848-8787878 GCF_051122295.1 Plectrocnemia conspersa
TATTTTAATAAGTATTTAATAAAAAATAAAGATGTACATAAATATAATACTAGAAATAGAGAAAATTTAAAGATAATTAAGTATAAGAAAACGAGTACGGCTAGGGGAATTATGTACGGAGGTTTTGATTTATATAATAGTCTTCCAAGAGAAATCCAAAACAGCAAAAATATAACGGGTTTCATAAATGGAATAAAAAGACACCTTCGTACATATAGAAATAAATTATAATATTAAGACTTTATTATTGTATATTTTTATTTTTTCTTTCTGTTATGTATTTTTTATATATTTTTATATATGTTTACTAAATTTGTTAGATGTAAAGATTAGCTATTAAGCTAAATAAATTAATAAAATAAATAATAAAATAATAATAAAGTAAATAAATACAGTGTAATTATATAGCAATTGAAACAAACGTTCAATTATATTTATACTAGTAAAAATATAACTGTACTGAAAAATACGTATTCACTGTGATAGGTACGTGAGTTTATTTAATGTTTAAAACAAAAAAACACCTAAACGAATTAACCAAACGCAACATGCCATTATAAAAAATAAAAAATGAAGTATAGTTACCTTGTTCACTAATGAGTTTCATAAACATAAGCAGCTTATACTTTCACTAACGCCTATCAGTTAAATTCTATTTTTGTTAGTAGAATTATAATTTTCCTTACCGGCGAAAATGTATTCGAATGTAATTTTATTGAAACAGTTATATTTTTACTAGTAAACATATAACTTTACAAATATATTATGCTATTAATGAACAGTTTATTAAATTACCGTTAGTTTTTCGGACTACCCTGTTGATGTAAAGCAACAAATAAGATGAATGTCAAATAAAATGATATTTGTTAAAAGGAATTGTTATTCTATTGTGCTTAGAAATAGTTATTTTTAATGTAAAATTTGTACTGAAGGCAATATATTATTAACATCATATCTATGGGCATAATCTAACATTTTGAGCTCGTGACACCGACAAGGCGTTGATTAAAAATATATTATCTGAGAAACCGCGTTTCAATATTTGTCAAAAGTCGTGCGAAGTTTAGCTACATTAACCCACGCTCGCGGAAATATATAAATTGAAATATAAATATCTTTCTGCGCGCAAAATTTATTTTGTGACATTTATTGAATGGTTTGTAAATATAAGTCAGATTAATCTGACAGTTTATTTTCCGGATTGACACAATTAAATTTGAACATAAATGTATACACAGAATGCAATAAAGGTATTAATTAAAACATATAAAGGGGTTTTATAAGTAAATTATAAAGCAACTCAAATTAAAAAGTTTTTGAACTTTAGTTTATTTGATTTTAATGATTTTTATAAATTTATTTAACATGTAGCAGACCACAGATAAAAAACATATACTCACGAATCACATGAAATCTTTTCTCGAGTTGTAGGGATTCTAATCGATAATGAATTTTGAAGTTTTTTTCGCCTGAAAAATCACTTCGACCCTCAAGATTTATACGCGCTTATGTCGCGACTTAAAAGTTGTCTTTTCGTAACCCGAGTCAGTCATAGATTATGCCCAGCGGTAGTTAGGTATTCAGGACGGGACATTGGCTTTATAACCGGAAACTTTACCCGCCTTCCGGTTAACGTAAAAACAGCTAACGAGGATTTTTATCAGATTTATTAGTTTGGCCCCTGCGATGGTCCCAACTTTGGGACCGAAGCGCGAGAAAAAAACGCAAGGTTCGATCTCGAAACTTGCCTCCCCGGCGGGAAATTGAATCATAACGTGAAAAAAAATCGGCATAAAAGTGAAATAGAAGATATGTGTGTACGCATATGAATAAATTCATTTTTTTCCGACAACATCTCATGATCAAATTGGTCACATACATGCATTGTGCTAAATAAAGCGGCGGAAAATCCGTTCCGAGGTTTACTTGTTTTATCGATATGGCCTAATAAAATCATATTTATAAAGAAAAGGCATATTTACATAGCAAAGAAAAACTTTATGCGCAAAAATAATATTTGATCATACATAAAAGAAAGTTTCGTGAGATGAATTCAATTGCGTTAAAGATCTGTCATTAAAGTTCCTGGCGTTATATTAATACAATATAAAGTAAATTCTATATTTCTAAGCAAAAAATTTAATTTGTATTACTATTTTCTTTATACATAAATTACAATCTATAATATAAACTAGTTTAATTAATTTATTAATTATTATGAGACTATTTACCAACTTCGTTATCTTGTTAAATATTTTAGCAAGATCAATAATAAGAGATCAATGCAATGCTAAAAGCAGTTAAAAAAAAATTATACCGTAGAATTAAAGCAAATGATGTAAGATAAAATAAATGCACATAGATCACCCTGCTAATTGAAAAATATATATGTATATATATAAATTTAGCTTTGCAATATTTATTTGCTACCAAAAAATAAAGTATTTTCTGGTCGTATAAAAATATTGATATTCTTTAGTTTAACGAGTTGCAGCAATTGAACTTTCTATAAAAAATAAAAATAATGCTCGCAGTAACTTTAGAGCCGTTGATATATTTCATGAAAGAGTATCAACGGTGACATTCTGAATGAAAAGATATCTTCAACAGATAGTCATAGTACTTTTAGATCTTGTTGGACGGTTGTAACATATACCGAAATAACGAAATTCCAGTAAACCGAATCTTCAATTTGTCTCCGAAAAACTTTCAAACAAAATGTTTTCATTGTAACGAAGACTGATCTCAGTATAACGAAATATTTTGATCCGAATTTAAGAATTTGACAGTTCGTCCTTGAGTTAGCGTGTACCGGATGTGTTTCGCCGACCCTCAAACTTTCTTTATAAAACATTTTTTAACAAATTTTATTGTGTTCATTACAGCATAATAATGGATACTATAATGAACACAAGAAAATTCTGTCAATCTTGTAAGAGGTTATTTTGATGATATTTTGATATGATAATTAAAAATAAAAAGAAGTATATTATCTTACATTCAATATAACGAATTTTTTCTTCGCTATACTGAGATTTCACTGTATTATTTTATACATTTTTAAAACTATTTAAATCAAGAGGGAGTAATTATTTACTTAAAAATTCCAAATTATAGATTCTGATTTTATAATGAAGCGAACTAATTTGTCATAGGGTACAAGTATACTTAATGGATCATCTAAGTGATATGCGTTTCTCATAACAAAGTCGACCAGCATCTGCAATAAATCATAAAAGATTTTTTGCAGACGTCGTTTGTGTTTATAAACACCCTTCTCTTGATTTCAAAAGTAAATTTGATTAAAAATATTAACCTTGCTGATTTATAGACCAGTTTGGTATTAAAAAAATAAAGATATACTCATAAGTATTTTTTTTAAATTTATTTTACAATATGTAATATAAAAATTCACTAAAATTCTTAACAGTTAGAAAAGTGATAAATATTCCGTAACATGATTACAGTATGACAAATAGCAAATATATACTAATATTAAATAAATTTTAAAGGTAAACTATACCTTAAAATACATCTAGTCGCACACTAACTTGTATTCAAGTAATCCTAAGCGATACGATGTACAGTATGATAAGAACTAACCTTGCTACAATTTCTCTTATATTTCAATAGCGGTCTCCTAACACATACCCTTCGATAAGAGCGAATATTTACGAAGTCAGCACCACATCCAAGCAACTACTTATTTAACCCAAACTTACGATAAAACTAAAAGATAAATAATTCTTTATCATAGAATTTTTTTTTTAAATTTGAGTTGTGTTTGCCCCTCGAACTTTTGTGTTTGCTCCGTATTCTTAATGCTGTTATTTAACAACTAAGATAAGTTGAAACATACAATTGATAATACGATTTCCACCAAAATGGCAAGATTAGGTATATTTATTCAAAAGAAAGTTTATTCCAATAAAATTCATATAATACACATATGTATATATTTACATAATAACGTAACTTCTAAAGAAATAAAATTATTTAAGTAGATAATTTTTATTTTTCATTTAGGAAAAAATAATATTTATTTAATTTATTGATTTAAAAGGTAAATGAATTAATTATATTTCCTAAATTACAAGACAAACTTAATATTAAAGTTAGTTGATATATTATAAACGTATTGAATACATGTGATTTAGGAAAACGACTCTGATTCACACATTATAGGGCGATGCAGTGCTTGTTTTCGGATTTAATTCCTAACATTAACCACTTTTATCAAATTATGAAAATCTTGCAATGAATATGTGTCATGTGCATATGGCAGATTCTGGACAGATAATTATATTCCAGTCCATTAGAGACGTCTCTGGAAAATTAATGTTCGTTTATATTCAAACCCGATTCATTATTCGTCAAAAAGGCTCAAACACTTTTTGTTCCTTTTTTAATATTCCATGAAATTAGATGGAAATCTATTCAATTTAGTCAGCTCAATGCTTTATATATATATATAGAATTAAATATTACTGTAATATTTTTTACTATCGCTTACGCAAAAGTCGTATTTGTTATTAAGAAATTATATGTTTATAATTAAAATATTCGAACCATCATATAAAAAACAGAAAATATAAAATATCACAAATAGTTATTGAATATAATAGTTAACGATTAGCTGTAAAAAGGATTACGTCACGAGGATTACTAATTGAAAATATAATACGAAGTGTGGCGATTTATTTTAACTGTCTAGGCAGGCTAATGAAAGCAAGCATAATTTTAATAAGTTATTATAGAATTAAACTATCAAGATCAGAGACAAGCAAGTTTGTAGATAATTTTCTATCAGGTCGTAAAATATATAAAATAATGTCTATTTAAAAAAAACAGTAGCCCACATTTTTTTTCAAATTTTGAAGAGCCACTAAAATAATAGTTTTCCTCAGGCCTCGCATTTTCTCTGAATAGGGAACTATCTAGCGTTTGCATATAATCACAATATACAAAAAAATCTATGTTTACAAAATTAATTTGCAATTTAAACTATTTTGTCACATATCTTAAATACCAAACATTTCTCAGGAAAATCAAAATATAAAAAAAAATACTTTATTTAAATTTCTATAAAATGTAGAATTAAACTATAATTTATTAAGTTGATATTATAATATATTATATGACTAGATCCTAGAGATTGTGTCACGCTTAAACCCGAACGTCGCGATAAACGAAACTTAGCGTATTTAATCGCGATTAGTCACACGTCAGTCGTGTAACGACCTACGCCAGATTATTAGTCAAATGTCCCAATATCAGCCGGAGGGGTGCGATTTTGCGATAATCACGTACGAAAAGTCAATTTTACTAAACGCCTACCGCATCCAAGATATCTCTATTCCGGTTATACGTGACAACGGACTACGTTTCAATCCTATTTATTTCCTTTTGGATCCAATTCGCCTTTATCGCTATGTTGAGACCGACCGGATGATATTGCGGGTCAAACTCACTAGGTCTACATAAGCTGTTTAAAAAGTACCCGAACTCTTAAAATAGCGTGTCAATGCGATATCGCAGCAATTCATCTTGATTTAACATAAATTATTTGATAAGAAAACTAAAATATGCTAGCGACTGTAAAACATAAATTGAACAAAAATGTTCAATTCGCGAGCAAAAAATATTTTAAACGTTAGTCATAGTCATGAATCAAAGGCTGCGGTAGTTCTGGCTTTTATAGATTAAAAATAAGCGCCCTACCTCGTGAAATGAGATATGTATTGACGATTTACAAAAGTAATTTGAGTACCAAATAGTTAATAATAATTGTGATTTGAAACATAAGCATATGATTCAAAACATTAAATATGGTTTTCTACTATCCAATGCTGTCGAATAAACTAGTTAAATTTATATTATTAACTACTGTCCTAAATAAACAGTAGTGTTCTTTCTTAACAACCGTCATAAGATTTCAATAAAATTGTTGTTCTATTCTTCTTTGAATCTTATCTTAAATAGTAAGAAGTAAGAGTTGCTATTTTGGTTTAGGAGACGTGTCATTTGACTGAAGTATAAAAAATAATATAAATCAAAATACAGTAAGTTTACGATCAACCATCTATATATCTAGTATATTTGCATATACACAGTATTGATTTAAAATGAATTTAACCAATTCTTTCATGTCTCTTGTGTATTGTTTGCTCAAGGGTTGATCTGGATTAATTATAATTTTCCGGATATCTTGAGACGACCGTTTCGCTAACAAGCTCTGATAAACACGGGTTGTAATTTGATTGATAAAATAAGAGTTGGGTACTGAAAAGTTTCCGAGTTGGTTAATCATTACTTCTTTTACGGTTTTTTGCCACAAAACTAAAAGTAATCTAACTTTGAGCAAATACTGATAACTTATGGTTAAGACGTTTGAAAAACATGATAAAATTTAATTATTAAATTATTTAAGGAAATTGTTATATTTTATATAAATTGAATTAAATTACGATATATGATTTCAAAATATTTGTAACTAGTACTCATTAATGTATACATAAATATTCTTAAGCTTTTTATTCTATCAAATGCAAATTGAAACAGTTTTTTATTTCAGTTATAGATTCGCTTATAAATACATAAAATACGGAGTTTGCAAGAATTAGGTCGGCTTTTGTGTGATAATATATATTTTTTCAATATGTATGTATATATAGGAATCGTATTAAATTAAATATTGTAATAATGTAACTGTTTTATAAATGAAATTTAAGAATTACATTTATTTTATTTATTATTAAAAAAAATGAAATTTTAAGGGGTAAATTAAAAAAAAAACGTGAATAACTTTTTTTCTTTGTTCTTTATGCATGACCAAATTTATTGTGATTATACTCATAAGTAAATAATTAATTTATTTTGTGTTGCTCAAGTTTAATAATATTTAAATAAAATATTTTTCACGTAACAACGCATAACGTATGTCTGATCAAAAAAAACTATTTGTAGCTCAGTTTTTTTATTTTATTGTAAAGTAGCTCGTTAAGTATATTACTTATGTACATAAGTAACAGAGTAAAGAATATATAGTTTTTTTACATAAGATATTATTAAAATAATCTATCGAACTTTTAAAGTGTAAAAAATTCGATGCTCAACTATAATTAATATTTGTAAGGTAAAGGTTGGAAATCCCAATGCGTAATGATCGATTGGAAATATAATTATAAAAAACACTAATTCTGATTTTATAGATTAGGGGTGGGGAATTGTGATTGATAATTTCTTGGACCGTCGCAGGCGAATATTCGGAAAATAATCAGGAAATGATTGTCTGAATCAGTAAAATAATTAATTAATACTTTCATACATATCGCAAAAATAAAATCTAAATTAAAAAAATATTTTCATGCAGCTTAAGCCACAATAATAATCTACGTATGAAACTGAAGCATATTTTGAGGGTTTCCTGAACTCGTATTATTTGGAAGGCATCACAGAATTGGAGATTATGTTGAGAAATAAAACTAGTTTTAACGAAAAATGTTGTGTTTTCTTGCCTAAGCCGACTAATTATCAACCGTTCCTTGTAAAATCAGATATACGAAATTATTAGGGTGATGAACATAATGACATATGCTTACGATTATTGCAATCTGGGCAGATCAACAATGTTTAGGGGGCTTAGCCCGTAGGGGTGGTTGACATCGCGTCAATGAGACTCTTCGGTGAATCCTATTTGATTGTTTATTAAGTTATAATTACAATTTTGACTATGGACAATTACGGCGTGACGTTTCTCTCGATGAAGGTGTGCAGGTGATGATGTCTCAAGGCTCTGTGGCTGCGTGCGGCGAGTGTCAGGTGTGATCTTCGGGCCTGTCGGTGAGGGCGCGTGGCTGGTTCTTCCGGATGGCTGCTGGTAGATCTTGGCTTTCTGGTTGTCTGAGCCGCTGGCTCTGCTGTCTGGTGTCGACTCTTGTGGTGCCTCCGTTCAGCTCTCAAGTGCCGTGGACCGTGTCGTATCGTCTCTTGGGCCGTCTGCCCTCTCCTCGTCGGAGTCCGGCTTATATCCTTAGGGGGATACACGCTAGCTGACCAATCGCGATTGTGCATCGATCTCATAACCAATCGCTGCAGTGGCTTCTTAGAATTCGAGAAATCAGATGTGTATTTCAAACGCGAGTTTTTTGCTTGGCTCCAGATTTTCGAATTCTTCGGAAATGGTTTGCATTGTGGTGATTGATTGCGTCCGTACCGTTTTTTCACAAAAGGGATTCTCTTAACGACCCGTGTTGTGTGTGGTCAAAAGAAATCCCTCTTGTGCCATGATGTTTGTCTCATTGTTAATGAATGAACGTTTTTGGTCACGGCCAAATCGCCATTTTAAATGTGCCTATATGTGTGGTCGCCACAAATGTATTATTTACTATGTTTCTATTTTTTTATATGATTATATTAATCTACTGAAATGTTTATTAAGCATTTTTTATTTGTGAACTTATAAAAATATTATCTACCTCTTATTGATAGATTGCGATGATTTTTTATAGAGTGACCGCCCCTACTAAGAGGTTGAACAGTCTTCAGAGCAAAAGTCCGTGGAACTTTTGTCGTCACATGTGTTTCAGCGAATATACTGGACATACATATTTATGGTCGATGGTAACTGGTGGTGAGACGGTGCAATCGAAATCTCCTATACATGCGCCAGCTGAATAAACATTAAGTGTGGAACGCAAGGTTAAAAAGATTTTCGACACATAATAATTATGCACACGTATTATATAATCCAGTTAGGTGTAATCGGTTAAAATAATAACGCACAAATTCAGCTTCATTATAAACATTCGCACGCCGTTTCCACCCGAAACCAATTTTGAATCCCAACTGGGTAAAACTGGAGCGTACACGTTTTTTTTACACCTCATTTAGAAATGTTATATCATTTTTTGCATTACGCGCACGATATACATTACACTCGGTGGTGTTTAGGGGTTCACGCGGATGTATCTTGCGGATCCGAGAACGAGCCGGCTGATTTATGTAGTGATAAATATGAACAGATTGCAGGGCTGAGTTAATGTGTATCGCTGGCAAGTACCGCACAGTGGGTTCGGAGTTGATGTACATAAAAACAGTAACTTTAAATTATTGTATAATATTACTTCTCTTCTTTTTGTATTATGTCCGAATCCAGACGTTGATTAGTTGCAAGTAACCCTTCCGGTCCATGGTTGCACGAAACACTTCTTCTGCTGTTATCCTCGTCCATTTATAATTCAAAACCAAGACATCTTATTTCTTCAGATACATTTTTCACATTCAATTTTTCTCCATTATTAAGGCATGAAGTAGCTCATATTTCGGATATCGAATCATGTTTCCAAGGTACTCAATCTTTCTTCGTTTGATGGTTAAAAGCAGTTTTTGATTGCGTCTTATTATTAAGAGAATTCGGCCATTGGAGACTCTTAAACCAAAGAAATTTCAGCACACGCCTATAAAGCCATATTTCAAACGCTTTCAGTCTATTGTTGTACTAATTTTTAAGGTCCAGATTTCACATTCGTATAATAGCACTGACCAGACTTTATGAATTTAATTCTGTTCTGAAGATGTAAGTGCTTGTTTGTGAAACCAGCTTTAAATTTTCAAAACTGGCTTTTAGTAATTTAAGTATGGACTTTAATCTCTTTGCTGGGGTCCATTTCGTCATTTACATAACTACCAAAGTATTTATAATGCTAAACCCTTGCAATTTCATCGCCTAATCATAATCTTACCAGGCTCACGAGGAGGTTGCTTATAACCATACATTTTATTATCGATTTTCATACTGAGGCTATTTTTTTAACATTATTTGTTTACACTATGCAGGGATTTTTGAAGATCTTCAACGGTCTTAGCAAATATTGCCGAGTCATCAGCATGACAAATATTGGTAAGCCACTATTTATATGATAATTTGTAAAAATTAGCTTTATTATAGCTAAATAAATTATTAAAATAAATAAATAATAATAAATAATAAACTAAAATTGACTACCCTGTTTAGATGACTTGTATTTTCATCGCAAGGCATTGGATATTTATGTATTAAAAAAATATGTTTTGATTAATTATTAATATAAAAGTTTCTAGATATTTTTTGCTATGCTACACGTGTTCACATTTTTTATAGCCCTTATATTTGTCGTATATTACTTATGGACCACTGTGCACCGAAGGCGCCCGCTTTAAAATTTTTGGGCTTGCTTGATAAATGCCGGGCACGTTTCCCGCATTCCTGCCCACCGCTGGTCGTCGTTCGTCTTGAGGAGGAAATGCTTATTAGAGACCCTGACCTCGGCTGGGGATGAGCCTTTTTGTTCTCGCAGTCGACCGCTTTTGACCTTTTGCGCCGAGAGCGGCAGGACCAATCTAGAAGCACTGGAAAAACGACCGGCAAACAATGCCCGCGGTGGGCGGAAAATTATTTCGGTGGATACGTGTGAGAGTTGTAATCTATGTCAACATTTGTGACACAAAAAACTTGAGCTATAAGTCATGGATTTTTTGTTAATCCCCTTGCGCCTCATCAACGCTGGGTTTTCCAAAATAATGCTTCACTCAAAGCATGGTTCAATTGTAGCAATTGTTTACATTGACTTACTTCATTACTAGATGAAAATTTTGTATTTATTTATTCTAGTTCAAAATTGAAACACTCTACCTTAAAATTGTAATTATAGTTTTTATAATTTAATTGTTGTTAAAAAAATATTTAATTTAGAAAATAATACTTTGTTATAGAAACAGTTTGAAAAGCAGTGTAAAGAATACAATTACTAGCGTGAGATATTCCAATATTGAAAAATCAATTAACAAAACCGACCAACATTCATTAGAATATTAAATATTTTACCATAACAACGAGTTAACTTTAATCTAAATGTAAATCAGTTTCCAATATTATTAAATTATAACAAGAAACAAATCTAACATTATTTTAATCTAATAACGTATATAGAAATTTAAGTAATGAAATTGATTTAGACTACTTGCATATTTTTTTTTATATATAATACAAAAAAGATTTTGTTGCTGGGTGGTAAACATAATCAAAATAACCTTAGAGCGATTTATAAGAAATATACACACCAAGCAAAAATCCAGAAAATTACATTTTTATTTTTCAAAAATCGTATCTCATCGAATTTCTTTCGCCGGCGTCTGAAAGTGAAAAGCGGAAAATTCATAGAACAGATGCTATTAAAAATGAATTAAGCTAAATCGCAATGAAGGAAAAGTTTTTGATGGATTTCGGAAAAAATACGTATTTTTATCGTTACGAAAACAAACATTCAATATCTAATTAAAATTGATCCGATCAGTTATTATAAATGTATAAATAGATGTTGTTTTTAAAAAGTAAATATCAGCAACGAAATAATACTATATCTTATCGTGCATTCTGATTGTTTCAACTGAACAAAGATTAAGGGATTAAAACGGAAAAACGTGTTAAAGTTTCAGAACAGTGGTCATGAAAATGCATTAGTAACCAAGCGACGAGCGAGAAACGCGAAATGAGAATAATAAAACAAAAATGCACGAGAAAGCTTTCAATCGAGACTTGTTTATTTACATTTTAGCACGAATAAATTAAAAATATGTTAGTATGCACAACATTAAGTACTGTATTTTTTTACTTTTACAACTGATATTGTAATGTATTATTATAAGCAAATACTACTCAGACTTATGTTCGTAAACATTTTCTTAAGAAATGCCTGTGTATTATTATAATAAAATAATAAAAAATTTAGCGTGAATTCTTTTTATATACATGACGCTATGAATTGATTTAGTTTTTTATAGAAAATCCTCATCATAATTTTAGTTAAGTTTGATTTTTCTTTTATGATATTATTTAGTTTGAGATTATTCAATTTATTATAAACATTTTTAAGCACAACATATATTAAGCAGTTATAATCTGTAATTAAAAATTTTTTTTTGCGTAAGTTAAATTAGCGTTTATTGCTTAAGTCAAACCTTATTTAAATTACATACTCTCTACACAGAAATTAAATAACCTTAAATACCGATTTTTAAAAATATTTTAAGCACTAAATATATTTAAAATAATCTTTTGACCTTAAAATATATTTGGAATATTTTTGAGTTGTATATATATTATTCTTATATTAATATTATTATTTATTTATTTATTTTATTAATTTATTGAGCTTAATAACTAATCTTTACATCTAACAAATTTAGTAAACATATATAAAAATATATAAAAAATACATAACAGAAAGAAAAAATAAAAATATACAATAATAAAGACTTAATATTATAATCTATTTCTATAAGTACGAAGGTGTTTTTTTATTCCATTTATGAAACCCGTTATATTTTTGCTGTTTCGGATTTCTCTTGGAAGACTATTATATAAATCAAAACCTCCGTACATAATTCCCCTAGCCGTACTCGTTTTCTCATACTTAATTATCTTTAAATTTTCTCTATTTCTAGTATTATATTTATGTACATCTTTATTTCTTATTAAATACTTATTAAAATATTCTGGTAACATATTATTTTCTAACTTATATATAAATACTAAAACATCCATACTCAATATTTCTTGAACATTCAACCATTCTAATCTATCAATCATACTTTTACAATTAGTTAATCTATTTTTATTTAAGATTACTCTCATTGCCCTATTTTGTAATTTTTGCAACATTTGTTTGTCTAATTTATTTAACATATTTAATAGTGTTGCACAATAATTAAAATGGGTCAATATTATACTATTGTAAATTTTTTTTTTTGTATTTATACTTAATATATTTCTTAATCTAGATAATAAACCTATTTTTCTACTAATTTTTTTTAATATGTAATTACAATGTTCTTTAAAATTTAATTTTATATCAACAATTACTCCTAAATATTTTATATTATCCACTATTTCTATACTAGAGTTATTTATTACTATTTTGGTACTAATATCTAACACATTTTTATAATTTTTAAACATACATTTAGTTTTATTCTCATTTAATTTAAGTACATTATTCTTTAACCATATTTCTAATATACTTAATTCATTATTTAAATTATTTACAATTTCTTTAATGTTATCACATATGCAATACATTAATGTGTCATCCGCAAATAGATGAATTTTACATTTTTTCACGTTATTAACTATATCATTAATATACAAAACAAATAACAATGGTCCCAATTTAGACCCTTGTGGTACTCCATAAGACACTAATTTCTCTTCAGAATATACATTATTTATTTTAACTTTTTGTTTTCTTTTATATAAGTAATTATTAAACCATCTTAAAACTATATCACTTATACCTATACTCTCCAATTTCTTTAACATTATTTTTCTGTCTATTGTTTCGAAGGCTCTCTTGAAATCCAAGAAAACTGCTCCAATGATTTTGTTTGTATCCTTAGCCAACAGCCAATCATTTATCACTACTTGTAATGCAGTTTCAGTGGAATGCTTTTCTCTGAATCCCGATTGTTGTTCACATATTATGTTTTGAGAAGTAATAAATTCCTTTAATTGTTGGATTACTACTTCTTCTATTATTTTTTCTATACACGGTAGCATGTTGATTGGTCTCATTTCTTCAACTTTTTTAATATTTTTTATTTTAGGTATAGGTACAATAGTAGCAATCTTTAAATTTTCAGGCATTTCTCCTAAGGAGAGTGCTTTATTTATTGAATAATTTAATTTAGTTCCTATTATTTCCCATGTTTCTTTAATTATATTTATATCTAGTTCATCAGTACTAGTTCCTTTTTTAAATTTACATATTATGTTATGAATTTCATCTAATGATACTGATTTAAATTTACTAAATTTTACAATTATTGCTTTATTATTATATTGTACTAAATTACTAATCCTTGGTATTGAATTCACAATTTCTTTTATGCTCTCAATGTAATATGATTATATTTTATACAAAATTGTTTTAATATTTGGATATTTAATCGTTTACTATTTCAATATTTAAATAGCTGAATGAAGCTCGATCAACAATGTAGTCACATTCGCCCTGAAATTTATATCGAGAAACAACGAGAAATGGTCGGAAATTCTGTGTTAACAAAAAATGTAATTATTACTTGCGTTTTTAAAATTGTCCCTGCGTCAGATTTTGTTTACCACCGTTACTCGCATAACAAAAATAAACTTGCTGAAAATCGTTAATTCTGCAGTAAAGCACTCCAAGCGGTAATTGCATGAGTTTATAATCCCCAATACTCAAGTGCATTAGTAAATAATTAATATTTGTTCATTTAGCTTGGTGAGCATATTAAATTTCAATTAAAAAAGTACTAAAATTAAATGTTTTTTATCTCACCTGTAATGTTTGGCTTAGTATTTTGTAGCATGTCTAGTGTTTATGACAAATGTACAATTATTATTTGTTTATTTAGTTATTTTATATATTATTCTTAACGCAGTATAAATAGCTTTTCTAACCTTTAAAAGCAAGGATTACAGGAACATGATTTACTTATATTAAAAGTTAAATATTTAAAACCCCTTTTCAAATTTCTCGTTCACTCACAAAATCAGTTTGTTTAGCTGATATTTGACAGTCATGTTTACAATCTAGTCTCGCTTTAATGTAATACTTTGCTGGCATCTGAGATGAGGGTTACCGTTTGAAATTTATTCATAGATCATTTTTTATGTATTAAAATGATTACGAATCCATCTCAGGTATATAATTTACCATTTTTAAAGTAAATTGTATGTATTCAGTATATTAATAGATTTATATATATTTATATAGCTTAAGGATCTTAATTTAAATGCTGGTTTTTAAATATGCAAGACCTGGGTTTTTACTCCCATACAAACCCAAGGATTTTAAAATTCTTATCTTAATTATTACATAATTTTAGTTCTGATCAAACATCACAATTTAAGGTAACTTAGTTACTTTTCTTAATCGCGCAAATAAATATCGTGATTAATGATTGAAAAAATTGCGCATTGATTATAAGTGTTTTTAATTAATATATACATCGCTTATTTAAAAGATTGATATTTATTTGCAGGTGTTAATCGCATTGGGCTAGCTTAAAATTTACATTCAATTAATATAATTTTATCTAATATCTAAATATTCACGATATACGACATCTTTATAATATAATGTAATGTTGTGGAAATTTATTGAATTTAAGAGCTTTATGTGTATTTAAAACGTAGCATAATACGATTAAAAATATAAGTTCTAAATATTATTCTTGTTGAAATGTCTTTCATGGAGCTACAATTGTTATTGTTTTAAATTATTTAATTAAATACTGAAATTAAAACTTGTAATAAAGGGTAAAAAAATCGATACAATGATTTATAGGTGTGCTATCACATATTCATGACTTTCAATAAGAAATATAGCTAGCCCTGATTTTTTGTTTTATTATTGTACCTACTATAGTGACGAATTTAAATCTTTATCTTTTAAAAGATAAAACATTTATCAAAATAATATTGCGTTAAAACTATGATTTTAGTATTTACTTTTTTACACAATTACTTTATGATATAGGTATTATTATTATTATTAATAAATAATAGTAGTATATAGTAAAAATATATAAATATATAGTTGGTATATATAAAGTCGATTGCCACCGAATCCGCCTTTCTCGTGTACTGAGCTCATTTGGTGTAGAGATCTCATAACGCAGATGGCTTCGGGCTGCATCCAGAACTTCCATATGATGAAAGCGGTTCAAAGTGAACTACAACTCTAAAGAAAATTCGGTATGAAGGTTGCGAAGCATGCAGGTATAATTTAATATAGTATGGAAGTTTCTCTTAGATGTGATTGCTGATATTTTACTAATTTAAAATAATAAAAAAAAGTTGAGCTTAAATATATCAATTTAAAATTTAATATTTAAATCAAAAACAAATTCGTTGACACCCTATATATATATATAGGTTAGGTGAGATTTGATGTGTTCACAAAGCTTTCAGTAACTAAAAGCTTTTTAATGGGAGACATCCGTGTCTGGCGGGACATGGGACAAGCGATTAATCTTGCTTTTTTATTATATCGAAACAATGTCTATTATAGGCAAATTTATTATTCAATGTGAATATTGTATTAAAGAACTAACAGTGTGATTATATTATCGAATATACATGTATATTGCAAAATTATTTCTTTTTAAAGATATATCTAACAGCCGACCGTAATTAACGAGATTTAATGAGTCGTAAATAGAGATGTTTTAATTCCACTGGAGAGAACTCAGCAGTGAATCACTTATATTGCGACATATTGAATAGCTAAAGAGTCTATTTCGTTATATATATATATTTATATATAATATTATATAAAAACGTTAAACGCCAAAGTGTATCGCTAAACCCCAGAGGAGAAAATGGAAAATATTTTTTTCACGGTTTTACTTAACCACCGTGTCATGTCGCAACTTTTTTTATGATTTACAACCGATCTTATAAATCAATGGTGAGACAAGAAGTTTTAACAAAACTCTTAGAAATATTGATTTATTGTCTGTCTTTTAAGCGTGTATATTATATAAAAATGTGTATAATACATTGAGATTAAATGAGGTATTCCTACTTACAAAAATCTATAATTAAAAATATTGCTATAAAAATGAGCGAAACATTTAGTAAATTTATAAGAAAAAAAAGTTAAATTTTTATTTTTTCTTAATTACATTAAATTCAAAAGAGATTAATTTTTTTTATACTAGCACCATATATAAGTGATTTAAGTTGGTGAATAAAACTTGAAAGATTTAGTTCCATCCCATCCCATATATATTCTAGTTCTTTTTAAGTAATTAACATACATATATAAATAATTGTGATCGATTATAAAAAAATAAGTTTTTTTAGATTTTCCTAATCTAACCGAAGAATATCGTGATAATTATTAATATTAATATATAATTATTAAAATGTAAATAACAGCTTATAAATAAGTTGTTAACCCTGTTGTAACGCATTGGGCTAGTACCTGACATATTGCAGAAGAAGATTTACAAAAATTAAAAAAAATTACATGGATCGCGAATAACAGTTTACAAAAACATTATGTAAACGTATATAAATTACGGCTCCAAATTATTATTTTATGTATATGTGAGGAGGCAGATTCCTCGACGTCTCTTCGTAAAGTGTCTTGTCAGATACAAAAGTGTTAACGTCAGCTCGTAGAGCGCTAGCGCCAATTATAATTATTTTTTAAGCCACCGTGTTTATTGTGCGTTAAGTGCGTAGGCGGAAATCATAATACGATTAAGTTATAATGCGATTACGTATGGAATAATTAGGAAGAAAATTATAGTCAGTTAAAGATGTATTTTAGAGGATTTATTCATATTACCCAGTATTATTCAATGAAGAGCACGTTCACGATTTCAGATAAAAGTGGATTTAATTCTTCCCCGCGGGCATTCCTGGGTTTTCCTTTAATGAAATATTTTCCTTTTCGAGCCCCACTCGTCAAAATTAAGGCAACTCGCGTACCCTTTTCATTCTTGATATTTTCACAGCAAAAATCATTATTTTAAACATGCATATGCCTATGCTTAATAATTATGAAATTTTAAAAGATATTATACGTAAATTCTTTGATCACTTAGTATTTAATTGTGAATGTTTCATTGAGGTTTTTTCAAATGATAAACGTGAGCTATTTGAATCATATATTTCTTATAGCTATCTAAATAATGAAAGTAGGCATAAAATATATTTGTTAATAAGGGTATAAAAAACATATACATTCTAAAATAAAAATAGTTTTATGCTTACACGTCTGCTATTTATATATACGAACGTGTCAGAGTTGGTTGTAGCCTTAAAATCCACCAACTTGGTTCGAGTTGGTAAAATACATACACATCCCTTAACCTTTAACCTTATATTTTAATTACTAAAAATTAAAGCTTGAGACACGAATCACGAGTTAAATTGTTATTGTAAAAGTTTAATTACACATGTAGTTATTTATTAAATCAATTGCATCTTATTTCTAAATAATAAGATTTATTTGAAAAAGTAAATATTTTATAGTCAATCAAAAGGTGGAGGGTTATGTAAGAGAGGAAGCTGTTCCAGACCTCACAATATTAAGGGCTTCATCTTCGTAATTCAATTTGTTGAAAAAACGGATCCCGTATAAATTTTGATCAAAATTATTTATCTCACAAAAATTCTGTGTTTTTTTGACAAAATTCATATAAAATAGCTTTAGTTGATTGAAGAATACTAAATTAAATTAATTCCCAAATAAAACATTCGTAAAAGCTACTGTAGCGCTATCTTGATATAATATTTTTTCTCTCTGAAAGAGAGATAGCGTTTTTTGGGTCTGATGCATTTGTCCACATAACATCATTTTTTTTGGATTAGATAAACTGTAGATATGATCCAATATTAGCGGACCATGTTTTAAATATTCAAGCTGTATAAAAAGATAACACGAAAATGCAAGTCAATTATCTTTCAACGTGGATAAAAAACGAGTTAGTTAATATTTGCGGCTCAATTGTTCAAAACGCGATCAAGAAGAAGTTGACTTCAGATTCATCTCATAAGGAACATACGACATTAATTTGTCGTTTAAAATTAAAATTTGGAACAGTGGAAGTCCAAAAAGAACAACATTTAGCAATCTATTCATTACACAACATTTCAAAAACAAGATGATCAGCAAAGCTAGAAGCTATGAAACTAGTGACTCTAAATTTGATGTCTTGCCATTTGCTTTGAAAGAAATTGATTAAAAGAGCATTTCTGTTGATGCAAAAAAAAACAGATTTCTGTCATTAAAAAAAATGTTTTTTTATGTCTTCAGTTTGGCTGAAAATACCAATGTAATTACATCAAACAAATTTCATCATTGAATCTTGAGAAATTAATTAAAATCAAAGAATCGCTTGAGAAAACATGAAAGTCAGTTCTTGATGAGTGAAAAAATTGCATCTGAAAATGAAATCACTAAAATCGATAAAAGGAGCAAAAATCTGATAAAGAATATTTGTATCTAAGCATTTTTGTTAAAATTATCAATTCAATAATAAATGTAAATAAAAATCTAAGTAAATTATTAAACAAGAAAACATTTATTTAATATTGCAAAATATTTTTTAAATTTCACACTTTTGACCTTAAAATTAAAAAGACAATAAATAATCAACTAAAAAAAAATTATGTACAAAGATAGTATTTTAATAATATGCCAAATAGAAATCGCTGTCAATTTTATTTGCAAAGATACTAAAACACCCATATTTAAACATTACACCTATATTATTATCAATAAATACTATTACATATAGAAAGTGAATTATAGCTTTATTAAAAACATATTTACTCTTTTCAAAGCTACTGCAATTGTATACTTTAACAAAATTTAAAATATTAACTCGTTTTTACAGGGCTCCTAATAAAATATGCGCAACATGTACCTGAATTATGTTTAATTATTCAGTTTATTTAAAAATAAATAAAAAATGATATGATGCTTCACGCTTCTCTGAGTTGCATTTAAATTCTATTTTTTTTGTTGGTATAAAATATGATATATTTTTTAATTCTTCGCTTGCGGCCCGTCATACTAATGAACGCACAGAAAAAAGATAGACTGAACGAAAATTCCCTCGCTCGCAGGCAATTTTAAATTTTAATGAACACTCTTATTCGCGCAGGGTCGTTGTTTGCTTCAGACAAACGAAGACAAAAAATTAGAAAACATCCTAAAGTAGCCTTATCCCATGCCGCAACTTAACTTTAGACAGATTTTATCCTAGCGAGAACGTCAAGCGCCGTCAAAGAAAATTAGACGTTGTAATTAAAAATCGCCGACTGGGTAACGTTAAGCTGATGAAATTTAGTAAAATTATAATATTTATAAATATGTATTTTTATAATAATTAAATTATACATACATACTTAATTAACTAATTTATTTATTGATTTTTTAACAGATTTTTACCACAGAAAAAAAACAATACTTAAAATAATAGTTAAAAATCATTAGATTAAATTATATGATATATACTAATTGCTAGACTACAATGCGTCGACCAACTGCTAGTGCCTTTATGAATAAATCGATACTATACAACATATGCTAGAAAAATCCGAAGGCTGTGCTTATTGGGGAGTTGTTCAATACGCCTGATCTTGAATGCGGTACTAAAAACAATAATCGGGAACGTAAGAGCTGGTAATTAAGTGGCACGCAGAAACGAAGTTCTACCAGAATTTCTAGATTGTGAATACTTTACTATCGGCAATGTGAATCGAGAGAATTATATCACAGGATACTTGTCGAGATAAAAATGAATAATATTTATATACCACTATGTACAGGTTTACGATAAACTAGACATTTTCTATTTAATACTTTAGAGACGATTACACAATATATGTACCATGGCCGGGTCAATCATTCACGGCCGATGGCACAGCATGTGTGTCATCTTTCAGTCAAAAATTACTGTCTGGTGTTCAACATTATTGATAAGATTTTAATAATACGCATTACCATTTTGTACAGAGATCCACATAAATATGATAACGCAATATTTATGTTAAAATTATTGCATATTAGAAAAGGAGGCAAATATTAACAATAATTTATAAAAAATCCAAATAAACACTATTAAAAGACTAAGCAAAACACCAATGCACACATCTTTTTTTATGTATTATATACTACGAGCAAAATATTCACACAATTACCCAGACCCATTTAAAGTATTGCCTAGCACATTTGCTTCTATTTTATTTATAATTTTATATTCAAAGTAAATAATTTAACCAAATACGGACCAGATCTAAGTTTAATGTCAACTTGAACGTACATATGGTGTTCATAAATATAATTATTATTTCGTAAGAAATAATATTGGCACAATTGGCACATTGTACGCACACAGTAAACTCGATTTATATATATATATTTTTTTGCCACAGCATTTTGTCAAATCGACGACACGACAGTCGCAATCATACATCACTAGGCGAGGGTTGGAAGTGTTCGCCCCCGAAACAATACTACGAAATCTACCACGCTCAATTGGGTCGGAATCGATGAGCTCGAAACTGGTGGAATTCGCGAGGCTGCGACCGGAAGCGCGAATTGTGGCGCTGTGAACGCAGCAACCGGAACCGGATACCCGTCGATTGGATGACGGAGGGGTCTGCGAAGTTGGTAGTCTTCACCTCTCACGGGACGAGGACGGGGCGGGGGCGAGTAGGTGAAACTTCGTCACCTACACGTCCTTGGTTTTGTCTAACTAAACGATCCAATTTTTCTCGGATCGTCCGCGTGAATGCTAAATAAGTTGGCGCGAAAGTTTTATTACCCCCAGAACGTTGTGCAATTGCGCAATGGCGGTAGCCTCCAGAGATGTGAGAACTGTGGGGCGCGGTTATTTAATTTATTCTCTATTGTTTCAGAATTAAGTTATCTGCATTCGCATTTCGTTTAAGCTTTGCTTGTTCTTTAACCATCATGTTCGTTTTGAGGTCGCAATGAATACATATCAGTAGTACAATAGTGTGGATATAATGCTGAGAAACACTTTTAAATGAACGAAATTAAATCTTAATATACAATAAAATTATCAGCCCGTATTTAAGATATGCTTGCTCGGGATGGAGTACCACTAGCAATACTATTATATTATTAAAGTGTAAGTCATCTAAAATAAAACTATAAAACTACTTATTAAAGTACAAACAATAAACTAACATTGTCATTTTCATACCGGAAAATACTATAAAAATATTTTGCCTAGCCATACTAAACCACTAATTTAATGTTTAAGATACTACGATAAAAACAATTTTAAATTTAAATATACACAAAAATGCCAAAACACGTATTGATTTAAAGGCTAAAGAACAAATTTCAATGGTTCTAGATCTTTTGATTTATATAATTAAGATAAATATACTATACATATAAATATACTTTCAATAAATAAACTTTTTCCATTTTTTGATTTCATAAAGTTTTTCAGTATTTTCTCTAAATTTATAACTACCTAGGTTTAATAGTGAATTTGAATTTTTATTACATTATAGCTAGTAAGAAGATTATACAGCAGTAATATGTATTGTATGTTTGTAAAATTATTTAAAGTTCTATAAAAAAATCACACATGTATAAAGAAATGTTTGTATCTAAAATGTAATATAAAATACATGCGATATGCAAGAGTTCTTAATATTAATAAGACAATGCTGTCCTTTACATTAAAAATCCATTTATCGCAATAGCTTATATTTGCATGCAATATTGACTGTCAATATTGCCTGCAAATATAAGCTACATATTTGGTTGTTTATCAAGCATTAACAAAAAATAAAGCACAACATGAAAGTGAAAACTGAATTAGTAGATCCATTTAAATCTTAAAAAATATGTAAAGTAAGTTATTTAAAAACAAGCTTGAGTGTGTGGATCATACCCTTAAATAACGCTTGTAAACCTAAATAAAATGTTGCTTGAATATTTGAGGAAGAGAATTGTAGATTATGATAGTACTACCATTTATCAAATTTAGTTATAGATCACTTAGAGCAGTGTTTCCCAGCCTTCTTTATGCTATGCCCCACCGTAGTCTTTTCAAAAGTCATATGCCCCACCAGCATCTTTTTTAATAAAACAGTAGGTACATTTTCAAAACGTATATTATAATTGAAATAATTACAAAATACAAATTAAAAATGTAAGTAAAATAAAATAAAATGGTAATGCCTAATCCATTATTAAATTTTAAAATTCACTTACGCTTGCTACAAAGAAATTTTATGTCTGAATCTAACTTGGTTAATTTCAGTCTTAAGTCCCCTCTATTTGTAATATTCAATCGATTTCTTTTTTTAATGAGTAAATCGCTTATGGTGCTAAAACCACATTCCACTAAATAAGATGATGGAAAGGGTAATAATAAATTTCTAGCATGCAAAGTAATATTAGGATATTTTGTGTTAGTTTTTTCGCACATCCATGCCATTATTCCTTTTATATTGACTAAATTTGTAATTGAATCATCATTTTTCATTTCCGAAAGTTCTTCTTCATACAAATTTTCATTTGAAATATCTACCAGCATTGGTTGTGTCAACCAAGCTGAAAAATGTATCTCTTTTAAATCAGCAAATCGTTCTTTAAAATCAGTTGATAAAGTTTGCAGATGGTCCAAAATAACACGTTTAGCATTATCAGTCACTTCACATTTTTGGAGCCAGTAAAATTTTTCAAAATTGTTGTGAAAAATATTTTTTTCTAGATAATTCGATAAAAGTGGTAAATGCAAATATCTTTGCTTTTGCATCGACAAGTGTTTTCTCCGATCCTTGAAGTTGGCTATTTAAAATATATTAGTTAAATAGCTTACAAATGCTTTACCGTCGACCGTCATCAAAAACTTCATATCAGATCGGTTGCTTAAAAAATCACAAAGGGTATCGAATAATTCCATAAATCTTTTTGAGGAATTTCCTTTTGAGAGCCATCTTACTTCAGTGTGAAGTAACAGTCTTACGTGTTCCGCATTTTGTTCTTCACAAAATAACTTGAAGAGACGCTCAGATTTAGCACTAGTTTTAATCATATTGATACACTTTATAACGGAATTTAGTACCTCATTTAGAACAGGTGAAATGTATTTAGCCACCGAGTTTTCCCTGTGAATAACACAATGCACCACAGTCATATCTGGATTCTCGTCTTTCATTAATTTTAAGCAGCCATTTTTCTTTCCCATCATATTGGGGGTACCATCTGCAGCACAAGATATTATATTTTTCATTGGTATATTTTTAACATCTAAATATTCTTTTAGCTTATTAAATATATCTTTGGAGATAGTGGTGCTTTCTAATGATTTGCAGAATACCATTTCTTCTGCAAATTCTCTTTTATCAATATATCTTACGTAAGCTAGCAACACGGCTTCACTGTCTCTCAAAGTTGATTCATCCATTTGTAGTGAAAATTTTCTTGTTTTCAGCTTTTCAACAAGTTAGATTTCAACGTTTTCACTCAATTCGTCTATTCTTCTGCAAACAGTAGTGTTGCTGAGAAGGCATAGCCTTCACGAGTATGATCATCTTGTTGTAGAACTGTTTTAAGAAATGCTGATATTGATGGCTTGATTAGATCCTCTCTTATAGTATGGTTTTTTCCACATTTAGCGATGAGCAATGAAATTTGGTAACTAGCCTCAAGACTACGATCAATACTTGCAGTTTGTGCACAAAATAGATTTGTTAATGTTGTTCGTTTTCCAAATTTTTCTTTAAGATTTTGAAAGAAAATAATATCTGAATTAATATGAGTACTATGTTTCGCCTTGAAATGTGCTTCAAGACGACCTCGTTTCATTGTTTCATTGGTAAAGGATTTCTCACACAGAAGACAAAAAGGTAGGCATTCATCATGCCCAGCAGGTATAAATCCAATTTTTAAGAAATCCTACGCACGTGGATATATTTAGTCGTGAACGAGCAAATTATATTTATATGTGGAATATTTGATAATTTCCGACGTGTCCCATTTCTGAAGCGTGGTGTCCCATCTCTGAAGCGTGGTGCCCCACCTCTGAGGCGTGGTGCCCCACCGGTGGGGCGTACGCCCCACCGTGGGAAACACTGACTTAGAGCAATATAGCGATATAATATACACAATAGCAGGAAAAAGTTTGAGTATTTCCGACATAAGCACGGTGCAAATGACGCAAATTTTCTTGCCTCAGAGCTTTCCATTGAAATGATGGAAGCGGTGAATGACTTAATACACTGTATAAAGAAACGTTATGGCACGTAAAATATTGTGTACCTACGAAACATATATAGGAGAGTGTGATGAAAAATGAGATACGAGAAAAAGGTTTAATGGGTTATTAAATATTATAAATTCAATTACTAAAAGCGTATAGAACTTTAAAAGTGTGTTTATAAAAATTCAGTGCAGGCGTTCAAAGAAACTGTTTTTATTTTTTGTCAATATAAATAAAATAGTATATTTCTAAATATAATATGCAGTCATGCAATAATAACCAGATTGCAAATAAAAATTATCAATGCTATATAATATATTAAAAAATTGAGAAAAACACTGTTAATTGTTCGGTCCTTGAAAAAATCTGCGCGTACCAGTGATGTACATTAGGTGTACATGTAAAAATGTGTTTGATTTAGTAATTTAAAATTGACAAACTTCCAACAGCATCATAAAATAAGTAATATTGTAGCAATCATACTTCTCACATACTTTCCACTTGAATTCTCACATATTATCTACTATTTTTCGTACTTCTGAGTTTAGCCCTAAGCTCGTCGACATTACAGCTCACGCCAAAACGACAAGGTAAGGCCGTTACCTTAAAATATTAAGAGTTTAAACAATCTTAGATACGATTTTAATATTTTACAGTATAGTGTTATATTACAAACGATTCATTACGTATTTATATCTGAATATTAATTTAATTTTCGGATCTTTGAGGGAAAAAAAAGGAAAATAATTTTTTGTACTTTAACTGTTTAATGGTTAGACTAAAGACCCTTATTTTATTGTTTATATTTCAAAGCACTTAAATATAATAGTAGCTAACAATTACTAACATACATTTCTTAAGTTTACCCATAATATTGTCAACGGTTTAAAAAATATTATTTAGATACTAAAAATATCGTATAAAACATATAAAATTTTTCTGCCTTGCAAAAATATTTGTAAAATATTGAATATAAAATTAAAAAAATATACACAAGAGCAGACTTTAAAAAATTGAAAAACGCTGATAGTTTTCAAATCTTGTATGCTATACAAAAAACATTGTAGAAAAGTTCATATCAAGCGTTTTACGTTAAGCCGACATTGCAAGATGGCGCTCCTGCCCACATTGTCAAAGAAACAATAACTTCTTAAAACGAATATTATAACTTGAAATGCAATTCATATAATATTCTATATAACAAGTATAAATTATATAAAACCATACGAATTAAATATGTTTTACTTTATGTTATAAATAATATATAGTTAAATTGTAAAAAGTGCAGTAAGAAAGCAACGAAAGACATTTATACTTATGTCTCGAGGTAGAGTAACAATAAAAAGCAGAATATGCCAAATGTTTGTTGAGTGCACAAGATGGCTTTTCAAGTTTTTAATATGCATAATGGAAACCTTAAGAAAAATATCCTTCAAAACGTGAAAACAAAAAATCGCTGAAAAGGGGTACATCTCATAACAAGTGTCGTACGCCAAAAAATCATATATCAACTTTTAATTGCCAGATAATGTATCACGTAACATATTGCTTTTTGAAAATGTATTGAACGGGTATCATATTTACAGAACGTTTTAGGTATGCATAGCCAGCCGTTTATAGAACATTCATCTTTCGATTAACCCTCAAACACGAGCTTTTTTAATAATGTTATCACAATGTAAAACACAGAATAATTTCAATACTTTTGCATTTTATAAAAAACTCAAAAAACATTTGTATTTGTATTTTTGTACCTGAAAGATGGATAGTTTAAAATTAAGATCGAAGAAGTAAACTCAAAACTTTACCAAATATCATCGGGTGTGTTCTTCAATATTGTATTTTGCCAACCTATGCACTTGCATTATTGTAAACTATTTATTTACAAAGGAAAATTTATGATTTAGTAAGAGGTTAAGTTCCTATATTACCGATTTGATTTATTTAAATAATATTTTTTTCAATATAACTGGTGATACTTATCTGTCTGTAGGAGACAATATCATCTGTTTTAATATCATTGTCATGTATTTAGTAATTAGAATTAAAAAAATATTTGACATACTCTACAGACTTTTTTGTACAATAAAATATCATATCGCATTTTAATATACAGTTAGATGGCCTGATATTTTTTTATTGGAATTCAAATTGTTTTCATTGGCAATGGATAATAAAAACATAATGGAAATAACGGATGTAGTTTATTTTTTAAAAACTCTTGTATTGTGTGACAACAAAACATACTGAAAATCTCTGCCCTCTCTTTACTTTTCGGTCAATATTAGAGAGTCTTACAATTATTATTGCCTTCCCAAAAATTTGAGCTCATAAGACAAAGATAAGGAAATTAGTGTCAATATTAGATTGTTTAGAACCATTTAATGTAAAAAGTGCATCGACTGACATTATTGTATATAAAATAAATTACTGTACAAAAGCAATATTTTTTACTATTATTATATTTTTAATCACAAGTACGATAAGTGTTTAACCTTATTATTTAATAAAGAAGATGATAAAACTTTTACAACCTTTTGTTATATGATACTATATACTTTTAATAACCTTATAATATACAAGTTGTTGCAAAAAGCAGAATCCGATTTGATTTGCCCATAACTTACTTTTTAATATTTTATATTTTTATAAAAGCTTTAATTTTTTTTTCTTTTTATTTTATTTAATTTTTAATTCAATTTTTATTTTAATATAATTTTAATATTGGAAATGTACAAAAAATATTTTTGCCAAATATTTCCCTGTCAATGAAAATTGAACAATTTATCCACTACTAATGATATTTAACTTCCAATAAGCTTTTAAATATCCCATAGTTCTGTAAAATAAGCGTTATCAAATATAAGTGTATGAGGATTGACATAAGCATTCAAACTATGACTAACCCAAATCAATTCGACTTGCAAATTTAAGAGAACCAACACTAATAGTCTCATTGGTTTTGCCAAATAATTTATTAATGACTTACTGGTTAGATACAATCATATCCTACCCTAATATATAGGTACCCTAAAAATAAACAGTAGAACTAGTTTATTGATCTGTATTAAGCTGATCACAGCTGTACCCCGAAAATGTGGGGTGCCAATTGTTTTTAATCTCTGCATGAGTCATGCGCTGTTCTTTTATATAATAAGTGCAAATCATTAAAAAAATTTATTAGCTACAGATTTTATTTTATAATTAAAAAAAAAAAATACTTTTTATAGTTTAGTATTAAAAATATTGTATATAAATAAACATAAAACATTCCTATAAATGTTTTTATCAATTATTCCTCTATATATTAATCATGAAAAGATATCTATACTACTTTATATTGCAAATTTAAATATTATTATTATGGTTTTAAATTATACAAAAAAGGTTGTATTTAAATCTGTTTTGTGGCGTATTTTGCATTGTTATGCTTTTTAACAATCAAGTAGGCATAAATTGAGATTAAAAAAATAGCAGATATACTTTTTAATTTTTTTAAATATTAATTACACTGATATATTCAGTTTTTATTATTTACTTTCTATATTAGTACACCCCTTGAAAAAATAATGCTATTTAAAAAGTTTCCATTGTTCTCAGTTTATCTTTAAAGCAATAATCCGTACTTCGCGCATGTCTTCTGACGCCCTGTGGAGTTCATTATTTGCTAACAAAAATACTACAATGCTTTTTATAAAAAAAAATAAAATTCATTGTTTTGTGTAATGTAGTCACAGGCATCTAACAAACAATAGCGGCACTTTAAGTAGAGAATAAAGTTTATTATTAAGAAAAATTAAGTACCGACCCTGAGGTCAATGCGTTCCACAAAAATATATTTCGAGCTTTAAAGGGTTAAGATGAGCACATACATATGCATGTGTGTTTTAGTCGGCATGTTTGTTTTGTTATGGAACAGTTTAGGAGGCATTTAACCAAAATCTAGGCTCGGCGATTTTATCGGGCCAAGTTTAGCAATTACAATTGTTCGCTTAGGAGTAAAACTGCGATAACGTCAGATAAGGGGGTGCGGAATCGTGTGTGACGCGTAAGCCTCCCCCTTTCGGCGCCCCCTTCTCACAAGCAGCTCGTTTATATTCAACGAAGTGAAATATTTTGCATTTATTATATTATATAATAAGCACGACGTGTAGCGCTAATTAAAATTCCGACTCGGTCTCGCTTAAATCCGATTTTGTTTTGCGCTCACATACTCCTACACTAACTTTAAGCACTCTTCATCGCAGCACTAAGGCCCCCCAAAACAAAATGAGAAGTCGATATGCAATAAAAGCGAGCACGATTTTTTACATGGGAATTATTATTAAAATGCATTTAATCTTTGTGAAAAACTCATGTTAAATCAGTGGAGTGAGATGTCACCATGTAAGGTAAAAACGATACAAAATAATGTCCTCGGGGATAAAACCAGCTCGGAGAATTGCGAGAGCCTGTGAAAAATCTGTGCCCATGTACTTTCGATAAACTTATATATTTTTTTCTATATATAATTTAATAAAACAAGTTATATTGATTAATTCCTTTTAGCATATATAAATTGTTATATACACATGTATGAAACAATTTATAAAGCCATACAGCAAAGAGATTTTATTTGAGTATCTAATATGTATAAAGGCCGCATTGAGTTAACTCTATATATAAGGTATTTGTATTACTATCCTAACTTAAAAGATTATATTTATGTTTTTTTTCTGACGTAAAAGTGCTTCTTTAGAAAAAAAATAAACGTAGAAAGCCTCGCACTGGAGCTTTCTTTAAATATTAAATATAATATTATATACTTTTGTGTTTTTCAGAGTTTCGTAATTATTCGTTATCAATAACTAAAAGACTTTCCTATATATTTAAAATCAAATAACAATAAAATATAATATTGAAAAAGTGTATTACAAAATAGTATTATATTACATAAATATTATTGTTAGCTTTAAAAATTTACTATTGTTATTTTCTAACGACAACTTTTTAGCTGTGTTTTTTTATTCTTTGCCGATATTCGAGAAGGGAAAATAATCTTGATAAACTCCCAACAATAAGCCGTATTGTTTGCTTATATACACTTTTTTACATTTCAATTCAACACAATCCATATAATTACACCCACTATGTTTCCCGATGTTTGTTTATAAGATTGGCAAAATGTAAAGAAATACGTTAATATGTTTTTTATATTGATTTCATTACTTTTGTATTTTGTTTATTATGATCAAGATCTTTTAAATTACAATGGATGATAATGCAATATATGTATTACACAATTTTAAAATTTGCTACGCAAATACAAACGAAATACGATGTTTTAAAATACCGTAACTCTTAGTTATTATTAAAATTGGTTTCAGATTTTTTCAGTACGGCTTCATGGCACAACAAACAAGAAGATGCTCTTTATAAAGCTGTATATTATAAACAGAACGTTCCCATAAGTCAAATCTTTATAGTATAGCATATATTCTACAACCTGCTATTCACATATTCTACATTAGCTTTCTAAGAAAATCACGACTTATAACATTCATGCTGATAGTTGATGTAGCTTGACGTTACATCAACTATCGTCTTCTGTGCAATACCAGAATAACCCCTTACGAGAAAATCTCTAAAGGCAACAAAGAGCTTACCACAAAAAAATCTGTTAACGACTATGTAAACCTGATAAAATATGAGACTTCTAGTTGCAACTCTAAAATAGTCAGAAAAGCTATAGTATTTCAAAAATAACGCTATCATTTACATCCATATCTTAAAACTCTAGTAAAAAATATTATTAAGAATAACTTATTAACAGCTACATTTTATCTTTAATTGGAATTTATCTAGCAATCTTTCCCATCATCTAGAAACATATTTTAAATTATAAATGGTTAACTTATCAAAGTAAATTATCATAAAATTAATTTAGAATTTAAGTAAGCCTCAATTGTGGATTGTGGTTGTTTAAAAGACTATATATTTATTAGTTTTTTCATCAAAGGACTGAGTTCATAATTATCTTTCCTTTCTGTAATGTTCTAAACAATTTTGGTAAATTCCCTTTGAATCCCCACAAACTGTGGCCTAGATTTTCAATATAAGTTGATGGCGAATCTTTTGTGCGTTGCTTATATAACGCTTCTTAATCTATTTTGGTTTACTCTCAGGATACATAGTAAAGCAATAAATTGTTTGATCTCCCCAGGCAATTAAGACTATAACTATATTATAATTCCCAAGGTAGGTTGAGCTCTAAAACGCGGTAATACATTGGACACGCTCTTGGTTTTGAATATAGAGGAGTTTGGCTATATATATTATACTGACGTTTCTAATATGAAGGTAAACCATAATGGTAGTTAAAAAAAAATAATTAGCTATTTAGCGGTTTTATAAGTCAGCACTACAACCTTTATGAAGCACATCTTTTTAACAGACTTCCTCTCAAAATTAACATCTTTGACCCAATTTTTACAATGCAATATTTACAAAAATATCCGCTGTATATGTGCTCAAGCAAATTTTAAATTTCAAGCGGTGTTTACATTTATTAAACAGAATTACGTGTTATTTGGTGCTGAATATTATTAAAAATATAGACCGCGTTCATTTTCTTCACGTTAAAAAATTTAATAAATTAATTTAGGATATTTAAATGAATGTCATGATATAATTTTAATGGCTATTTAAAAGAGAGTTGAAAGGAATCGGAGGTTTAAAACAATAATTAGAACTAGAAAAACATAGAACTATAACAATTATAAACATGCAAAATAATAAAAATGTAGTAGCGACACTTAAAATTGGGAGATTTTGTTATAAAAAATTAATTCAGAGTTGCAGCAACAAAATAACTTGATTAAATACAACTTGACTTTTTCAAGATTTTTTTATAAAGCAAGATATTTCGCTTGACAATATATTAGTTGCTGCAAATAATCGAATTGCTTCAATGGTTGCTAGATGATATACCAAATGTTTTATGCATACACTGCATAATTAATTGTCAGAATTTAGTTGCAAAACGATTGCAAAAACGTAGACTATGTTTATTATAATTAGATCAATTCATTTTATAAAAAAACACTGAAAGTAAAATCATTTTTTCAAAACTTTGTCAATAAAACAGAGAATATTTCGGATGTCTATTATGTAGAAGTTTATTTGTTGTCAATAGCTGTCTTCGTCAGATTTTTTTACTTTGAGACAGTGTCTTATATTTTTTAGTGATAAAAAATAATGTAGTTAATAATAAGTATAGCATATTTAATTTGTTAAATACACTTAACAGACACAAAACCTTCAGACCAACCCAATTAAGATAAAGTGTCTTCTGACGAATGGAATACAAAAAATGTAGGTTATACATTATTTTTAACCATCCTATATAGCATATTAGGCAAATACAGTGATGTAATATTGAGTGAGTGTCAACACGGTTTCAGGTTCAACGAATCTACCATTGATTTCATGCATCTCACAAAACAAACCATGTAGAAGACATAATACAGTGGTGCCTTGACTTACGAGTTTAATGCTCTGTAACGCAAATTACATGTATGCCAAATTAATTTTTCTCATTTAAATTCATTAAAATGGAATAAATCCATTTCAAAGGAAAAAATCAAAATAGATTATTGGAAATAAAATGATAAATACATACTACCTAAATTAATTAAAAAATAAAAATTGCTCGTGTCTCTAAATACTCGTTATTCGAGGTTTCACTGTATACATCTCTACCATCTAATTATATACTTTTAGCAAGCGTTTGAAATTGAAAATAGAGAAAATATGCTGCTATGTCTAAAAGTATTGAGAATTCAAGCAAAATACATAGGGACGGATGAGAATTTTTACAAGAATATTATAACAAAATGGATCCTAAAATGGAAGTGACTGAGGAGTAGAATAATAAAAAAGTGGACATACCATGTTACAGAAGACTGGACCATGAGAGTACGAGCTGTTGATTTGAGGCGGCTAGTCAAGAACAGAATCGAGAGAAAAGCTCTTAGTCTCATTTTGCGACCTAGCACCAAGAAGAAGGAAAGCACATAAATACGAAAATGATTTTTATGTTTATTAAATATAGCAAGATGGTAAAGAATTAAATTATTTAAATCGAAAGGGTTACTGCGATTGCTTAAATAAGTTAAGAAATCCAAAATCCTGTATTTTTAAAAATAAATATACAATATAAATTATATTATATTGATTGTATTTTTATTATAATTAGCTTTACGGTTTTTTAATTGCATTTTAAATACGTTAAGTCATTAGAATATATTCTTACCTTTTTTCGAGCCACTCTGTATGCACCTATGTATTTATAGTTACACTTATGAATATTTCATACATAAAATAAAACATTCGATATTTGCTCATGAATTTTAAACACGTCAATCTAGCACACTTCCATTATTTTCCAAGGTTTGACCTTTAGCGCGTGTAGGGCACATCGAATACATTTGTTACTTGTGTCAACCTTTTTCTTTGTGCCAAAAAAATGCTCCGAATTCCCGCAGCAGCAAAACTTATTGCGGGAATAAAAAAAATATATGGTTACTAACAGTCGTTATATGTAAACGTAAACGTGGCCTACTTATGTTGATGGTCTTTATGTAAATTCCCGTGTGAACTGTTTTCTTTTTGGTACCTATATTTTCAAGTGTTTCATATTTTTTACCGGATTTCACAAAATGCACAATTGCATATGCGGATAAAGAATAGAGAAAGCAGTTTATATAGGGTGATAAAAGTACGACAATAAAACGTATAGCGTGTGTTTTGACAAAATAAGGGTCACAACGGGTAAATGATAGACAATAAAAAGAATGACATGAATCGTTTTATGATGTATCAGTAGTATAATACTAAAAATCAGTTTAGATCACGCAACACGTTTATTTATATTAAGAACCAGATTATGGTTTTAATAAGACACCGTTGCTACTCTACGGTTGTTTGTTTATATTTATATTTTATAAAACAAGTGCAAAATTATTCGTTATACAAAAACAACTAACTATCCATATAATATTTTTCATAAACTATCACTGCTCTTAAATAAAGTTCAGTAATATATTTAATTATAATTGTAAAAATAAAAATTGATTTAGCTCGATTGATTTTGGAGCCACCGGTAATGCATTCTGTTGTTTCGACCAATAAAAAATAAGCATTCGAATATAAAACAAGATGGCCGACATCAACGTGACAACAGTTTTAAATAATTTTTATTTATAACAAAATTTTGTAACGCGACAATAATTTTCATTAATTCGTCAAGTGCGCTGTTCAATTTGACTGAATACATATAAATAATCAGACTGCAAATTAACCAGGTATGTTATAACTATAAAAATAAAATATATACATAATGTGTGTAAGGATTATAAGAATACATTGTTAAACTAGATAAACAATCTTCGTAATGAAATCTTCAAATTTTGAATTCCCGTTGACGGACTCCGAGGCTGAAAAGTGAGTTTTTCCTTTTAAAATACATTAAAATTATCATTGCTTCTGATTTATTGCACATATTCGCTAGATTTGACTAAATATAATTACTCGAATTGCATAAGCCAGGTACATTTTAAACGTGAATGTGTAATATATCCTTAGTATGTATGAGGATTGAAAGTTAATGTCGATCAAATTGGCGTTGTCGCAGTGGTAACGCTATATATATCAGCCAATAGACAGCTTATAAATGTGTAGTTTCTTATGTGTTATCTAATAAACGACTTTTACAATGATATAAATATGTGGTTGCATACTTGGAATAATCGTTAGCCAAAATATCTAACTGAGGGTTATTTTTAATTTCGATGTAGTAAAATATGTATTCACGTCATGGTTATTTTATTAATTTTTTTTCTGTGCAATCATTTCTCTTTTAGAACAGCCAAATTCAGGATATTTAGTTACATAAAACTTATGTAGTATGTTCTTTATAAGAAAATTATACTTGCTGACAGTGACTTCAACTTTTTGTTTACATATACCAATTCTACGTTGTCGTCATATAGGTAATCAAATTGTTCTATCATTGCTTCTGAAAAATAATTAAAAACAATAAGACCTTTATCAAGAGGTTAACATTGAACAAGTTATTACTAATAATATAATCCATAAATGAAATTAAATAAACAACTGAAAAACAAAATTAATGGTAGTTACCGTAGAGGCATCACTTATTGAACTGATAAGTTGTATGTCAATAAATTATTAAATAATGTCATTCAGGCAACAATTTTAACTGAAAAATTGAAATGAGAAGATGTGCTTCTACCACCCATTCCAATAATTTCAAAAGATATGCCATTCATATTCAAACTATTACAATATTCAATTAAGCTGGCTTCTGCAATAAATATAAACAGATCACAAGGGCTATGTAGATTGAATTTTGAGAATTCATGTTTTTCTCATGGTCAATTATACGTTGCATGCTTCCGTGTAGAAATAACAAACGATTTGTTTGAATATGTGACAAATGGAATTAAAACATTCATATACATATATCTACATATGTATATCCAAATTTAGCAATAGTGAGCATTGCCGGGTCCGCTAGTTAACTAATAATATACAATTAAGTTAAAAATATAAAATATTAATGATTCATGCTACAGAAGAGTACATATATATTTTACTTTACATAATGTATACATACTGTGCAAGGATTTTGAGCGATAAAAGAGAATCCCTAACGAGTCGCTGCCTATACTGAACTTTGAAAATGTGCACTAGTGAAACAGGACTTTTTGGGTACACCTTTTGTGTTTGGGAACAAGAGTGCATTTCGTCGGCTAACTTTTTTGTGTATGCAGAAAAGTGTGTGTGTATGTATATCGAAGTTTGCAGTCAAAGTTATTCTCGGTCGAATTCGAACCTATGGAGAATATTCACAGAGTCAGATGTTGAACTCGAAAAGTTTCTTTAAGACTGCTGCCGGCTCATGTAATATTCAGGTTAACTGTCAAAGCGCATCAGCAGATGGAGTGTGAGCGAACAAATGGCACGGAAGAAATATGAACGAGATTCACCAGAAGATATTTCTAATAAAACGCCACTGGGAAATTCCAATAATATCGAAGTATTTGCCTATGTCAACTTTGTTCTGATGGGATAGGCACATGTGAAATTAATACGACGTGCTACACACGCTTCGAAAATTATCATGTCTACGAAAACACCTGGGGTTTGTTTGGTGTTTATGTGAAATATATATGTAACTATTGTCATAAATTAAGGCAGCCAGCGTACCATGATTGTAGAAGTCACACTTTATGTATGTTTACTTAATAAAGGTCATAAGCGAATTGGTTTCGAGAGGTCGTTTCGTGAAATATATATTAATAGGTAATAAAAAATGTGATAAAATCGCTACGAATAAACTACGTAAGGAAAAGTAATAGTAATAAAGGCCTAAGTGAACTATTTTATATTAATCAACAAGTTAATCGATCTTGAGTTTTTCAACCATCTGACTTAATTTTTTCATGATTATGCTTAGTATAATTGAGAAATTGTCGTCGTTTAGTAAAATTCAAGAGATCAAGAGGTCCAAGTATAAATGCCATAAACGCAAATAATGATTCATAATTGCAATAATTGGGGTTTCTACCACCTGCATAAATAAAGCCGGACAATGAAAGAGAGATCTTGGGACAAAATAACTGCGTTAATTATTATTCATATTTTATGGACCGCCTATTATGCACCCAGTACAACAGGAACAACTACCCTTTGTGCAGAAAGAATAGGGAAATCGTTTTATCTTGCGCAAATTATTATTGTTCTTCTACTATTTTGTTAACAATCGCCGGAGTGGCCATCTAACCGTTTCACTTTTAAGGCTTAAATACAAGGCTCAAAGGCTTATGGCACATTTAGGTGCCCAATAAATACTGGCGATGCCATCCACGGTCGTCAAAGGGTTAAGGCATAAACGATTTTTTTTTAGTATGTTCAAGAAGCGATGCAATTGCCCCCTCCTAACATCGTTATCTGTGATTCATAAGAGCTGTCTCGAACAATACATATTTAGCTTTGCACTATTTTAATACATCAAATAAAGGCGCATATTCTAGCTGTTGCACATTTCATGATAAAAATTAAAAATTAAATATAAAATATTCTGTTTTTCTGCACCGGTTTAGGGGTATTTAATAGCTCTGAAATTTGTTACTTAATTGCATCTAATATCTTTCCCAAAATACGTATGTCACTCTGTTGCACTGTAATGTAGAAAAATTGTAAATAAAACATAGTTAGCGTTATTAATTTCATCGGATTATGTTTCAATAATCCGTTTTAGTATCTGTATTCTCGTTAAGTTGACATTGAATCAACATAGACGACAACTTCAAAATATAGAAAAAAATTAACCGTTTCCACTTTGATCGTCTGATTTGGTTCAGCCATGTAGTTACCTTGAATTTTCAAGAGCTCGAGGATAAAAGTAGATCTTTAAACTTAAAGATTTCACTACGAACAACAGCATATATCTAAATATTATATATCATTATATTTATTTATTGCACAAATTGTACGGTCGTATTTTGACTTCAGTTAAGTCTTTGTGATTAATACTTTTAATTTCTAAAATTAGTATATTTGTACATTTTATACAATTCCTGATTCCAAAAATCATAAAAACCTTCTTATGTTATTATTTATATTGTAAAAAATTCATTATATTATATTTATTTATTATATAAATCAATCTTAAGCTTGAAAAGCTTATTTATACATTTTTTGTAAATAATATTCTAGTTACTAATGATTATTTTTTATTATACTGCATTACGAAAGAATGGATAGCAATAAAAGTTAATAAAACGCGTAATACCTTTCTGGTCGATCGTAAAATGTCCACGATAGCGGATCTCTCGCATTATAAATCGCGTCTCCGGTAATAGTTACAGACCGGCGTGCTTTATCTCCGTGAGCTTTCTCTAAAAATTTAGGGCTTACTCAGCCGAGCTTTAAAATAATATATACGTTTATCTATATGTATGTGTGGTGCTCTCGCGATTCGAGGCTAAATTTTCAGCGGTCAAGTTTTATGGGGGGCAATTTCGGGACTGAAAGAACGAATTTCTGGCACGCGATCAAAAAGCGCCGAGTTTGGGGTCAAAACGCTGGGATCAAAGGGTCTCTCTCTATTTTTCGGTAGCCGAACGAGAAGAAGACGTTAACCGATTCCCGAGACTTGACCTCCGGGGCTAACAATCATTGTATTATTACCGCTCGTGGCTTATTTACATGACGGGAAGTTTCAGACTTTTACGGACCGCTTAACTTTTGCCCCATAGGTGCGTTAGTCAAACGCATTAATGCTACCTATTCATTGTCATACAATTATACCCTAAACTGAATACGAACAATGTCTGTATATTTGCAAATTGTGTATCTTCTATAGCGGCATTACCGTCACTGTATTTTGAATAGATGGTTAGTTTTAACAGAGAAATTACGAGTTGGCTTTAATAATTCGTGGATGCTCTAGAGACGTGTAGCTTAATGAATACGCTTCAGAATAAATTAAGTTTAGATTTTACAAATATTAATTCATTTTAGACAATAATAAATTATCAATGTCATGAAAGAAAAGAAAATATCATTTGTAATCAGTAGCGATTTTATTACAGAAAGTTATTACCATCAAAAAGTAATACGAGTTTATTCGTGAGACATTAAATGTGGGCTAAAACCTAAGTTGTTTCTGAACTCATACATACGTGTGGAAAACCATCAACATTTTCCATCCTTATTAACGTTGCATTACGTACTCTGAGGGTGTATTCAAATAAGGGTTGTGGATTCTGAAACAGCTCATGACTTAACACTTTTCAGTGCTTAATGGCAGTACAATACTTAAGTCTTGCTTCTATGGCATATTAATTATACATATGTCTATAACATACGCACGTTATTTATTAAAATAGCATGTACATTTAAATAACACATTGGAAAATTTGTAAAATATTTTTTTCTTATTTAACGTAATAAGTAGAGATATTGTTTGTCAAACATTGTCATTTCATATGGCCCGAATTTATGTTGTTTGTCGCAAAACTTACTACATTAAACATTTTTTTTGCTACAATATATTATTATGTTTCTTGATTTATATACAAATATCATAAAATTAATTTTTAAGGTTTTTTAAAAGTTTAACTTACAAGATATTTAAAAAATTTAAGCTGTTTTGTGATATTTTTTTAAGTAGTTAAATATGCTATGAATAGTGATTTCTAAATGATATTTTTAGAATATATTGTACTAAACTATATATTTGTAAGGGTATTTATTGTTATGTTCAATCGTATTTAGTTAAAAATGATTATTATCGCGTAACAATTTTTGAGTTACATATGGTGTGTATTTTAACTATAAATACGCAATATTATCGTAGCTCTTTTGCTTTTATAGAATAAATTAGTATCCATAACTCAGATGAAAATCTGGATTTGAAACGTTGTAATTGGGTAGAGATTACGTGAAGGGAGAAGCGGCTGCTTTCTTAGCCCATGCTTAGCGTAGCTCAGATAAACAATTTTAATTTAATTTGCATATTTAAATAAAAAAATTATATAAAAATAATATTATACTAAAATTACATTATTATCTTTAAAGTATTTTCCGTGAGCAATGCCCGTTATTCTAGTAGTCGGCGTGCACTGTTTACCGATCCTTACTAACGTACATGGTGGTGGCACGGCGAACCCGCACGACCGTGTATATAACGCGATACGAAAACTGGATACTGGCGTTCAGACTATTTCATCGCTCGAGGGACTTCTTCGACTTTTTCGATCGCCTCCTGTTGAGTATAACCTCTAGAAATGCCCTTGAGAATTCATATGACTTTTAGAAAAATATCTATCGACGTAATTAAAGACCTACTAAATGTACGCTTTAATATATATGTATTAATATTTATTATAAGTCCAAAGTCCAGGGGTTAATCAAAGTGATTAAATCGAAAATCTTAGTTATGACTAAAAAGTTATAGTAAATATAATTATACTTCTTTATACAAAAGTATTTTATAAAATTAAAAAATATATAACAATAAAATGATTATTTTTAGGCTCTCCTGTATATTAGACTTTCTTTAAACAGTAACGAATTTATTTTGACAAATTGGTTGTAATAACCGTTATTGTAGTTGTATTTTTACTACATAAAATAATAATAAAGTGCTTATGGATACTTTAAAAGATATATGGCTTCATTGTCTTTTAACGGTCAAAATAGTAAACTTTTTTTATTTGTATAAGAATAATATCATATGTATATTATTCTGATAAAATAGAAATGTCGATATATCCCTTTTACTATTTCATTTTTAATTAGTTTTAAATTATTAAAATATATGAATAAGAAAAATGATTGCATGAAAGTGTGCATTTACTAAATGAAATAAACTTTTCGTATTGGGATCTTTTAAAAATAAAAATATCCTAATGTTCCCAGCATATCTAATTATGGAAAGGTTAAGTGCATTTAGTAAAACATCCATTGGATACAAAAGTCACAATCTTGTTTGATTTTTGACGTTGTTTATTTTATAAAATGTGGTCAATATTCAGATAGTATATAAATATTTATATAGGTATAAGATGCACTAGCTTTTTATACTGTATTTTGTATATAATCTGCGCATGATGTAATTTAATTTATACATAGTATATTTAATTATATTATCAAACAATTATATACAAACTATATTATTATCTAAAAATATAACTCAAGTATAGAGTTCTTATATATGTATATAAGTATCATATCATAGCAGCGAAAATTCTCAGAATTTAATAGCTATGTGATAACAATAGTTGGAGTTGCGTGAAAATCCTATAAAATGTATCGAAAATAAACATGTTCATTATTTCACATTTACACGTGCATATGTGTACATACTACATACAGGCTCAGCACAATTGTTAACCGATATTCAAACAATTCGTTAAAACTATGGTTATTCGTTGTTTGCATACATTGATCAAACTCATCGAACCCACATATGGTGTGTCGGCAAATAGACAAGTATAATTACAATAGCCAGTGTGTAAATACACTAGGGAAAACGGCCTAAATAGGGGCCCAATCATTGCCTTCATGCGGTTAACGGGTATATTCGTAATCGAATTAAACCAATTAGTCGTCGTCGATAAAAGCAGATTATTGTCCCTTCGCATAAACATTTATTTATTTGGCTTAAGATATATATCAAATTTTCAATGAGAGTTTTTTGTATTTTTTAAATATATATATATATAAACTGAATATCAAAAGGATTATATAATATATATTTATTTCATGACTTTTATGGAAATGATAAATATTATACTTTTTGTCGATACATAAATATAAAAATATACAGAAAAAAGTAATGCCATGTAATCCTCCGATAACGTTCTACGGTCACGTTTTGGTTTTAGAGGATTTGTATAAGAATATAGCTAGCTAGTCCTCCTACATAAAAGGCGCTGATTCATTTACACATTATTTTGGAATTTAATTTTTATGACTTTCTAAAATAATTTATTTCATTCCTTCCTATTTGCAATTTAGAAAGCACAAATTTATGTTAAGACTTAGCTCTGTTTAAGGTGCTACCTTGTACCTTGTGTTCTTATGTATTGATTAAAGTACGTTTTTCAAGCACGAGTATTACATAACTCTGATAAGCACAGTGATCCAATTTTTTAACAAATTATCGTATAGTATTGATTTATTTTTATTCAGGTTCTCGCAGTCGATGAATGTATTGTATATTACGCGTGAAGTAAATATATTTTAAAATTAATATAAATCGTGGGACGAATTAATTTATTATCTTAAGAATAGGGAAATTTAATAAAATAATATACTGTATAAAAATATCTGTAAATTATTTCATATAATTTTTTTTAATTAATAATATATTTGATTTTTCACAAGAGTTAATTATATACTACTTTTATGTACTTTCTGATATTTTTAATGGGTATAATATTAAAAAATAATATTACAAATTAAAAATAAATGTAAATGTAAGAAATATTAGGAAGTAATCAAAATTTACATAGAAGTATTTAATAAATAACTTTGAATTTAAGCATACTACTTTAATGTACTTTTTTCTACTTTTACTATATATATATATATATATATTTAAATTCGATGTATGGCATCTAAATATATCTTCTTGACATTATCATTTATTAGTTCATTCTTATTTGGTAGTGATTTTATTGCATTAAAAATGTTATTGAAGATAAAAACAATTAAGTAATGTAAAGTGTACCAAAAATGGTTATTATTAAATAAAAATTGACATAGTTTGGTCAGTTTTATTTCAGAGAACCTTTAGTTTTGTAAATCTGTCATAAATATTATATATTTTAAATGTACTTTATTATATATAATTATACAAATTAAAAAAAGGGTAAGTTAGTTTTTTTGATAAAATGTATTAAAATAATAAATATATTATATAAATGCACATTTATATAAATATATTGTTTAACAGTGTTAATATTAACTAGCTAATTATAGTAATTTAAAATCAGAGTAATTGAATCTGCTTTAAATTTTGTTTAGTTCAATAAATTTTATACATTTTCCAAAAGGATAATCTCCATCTTACCCTATTAGCGCATATACCTTAAAATCTACCCACATTAGTGATACTTGAGAAGAAAAAAATCTCTTTTAATTTAATTTATGTCTAAAAGGGTTAAACGGAAAACGAAAACGACCTTCAAGAGAGTCTAGTATTTAAGACGATTTTGAATACGTTTTTTTTTTATGGCAGAAAAGCCGTGCAACTTCAACACAACAAACGCGAAACAAACTCCCAAAAACTTGAAACATATTTTTAGTGTATCAGATGGGGCCGCTGGATCTCGTGGAAATCATGGCTTAAGTTTGTCGATAAATTATTCAAAAAGACAGATTTCTAAAGCCGGTTGTTATCACTACAAAGGCACATATATAATAACTTAGCTACCCGCATAAACTCGCAAGGATTTACCAATGGGATAAAGCCCAACAAAGCCGTTAATCTCGATATGGGATCGTTGGTGATTAATAGTTAGTAATAGGACCAATATGTGAATTGCACGATGTTTTTTGTGTTTTTTTAATTACTCAATAATATATTTCAATTTTTAACGGTTTGAGTTAACAAGCTTTTAGATACTAGTAATGGTTTTATATTATTAGATTTAAAATATATATATATATTTTTCCTCTTGAAACAATAGTTTGCTAAAAAATAATTGTGATTGACCTATATAATTTCAAATAAAAGTTTCTTAGGTAATTCGTATACGTATTTATTAAGGTTATATTTACCCTGTAAGAAGTTATTCATAACACAAGTGATAATCTGTTGACAAAATGTCTGACAAGTATGGTGGATAAAGCAACATTTCATTGCGCAACTTGAAACTTTTGAAAGGTCGTGTGTTGAGTGATTGCGAATTGTCCTATAAGAAAATTTGATCCTTTCAATTAAACAGTAAAATATTTCGACTATATTTTTTAAAATAATAGTCGAAACGAATTTTCTATAATATATGCAACTAATGAAATTTATAATTTATTCATATTATATACGATTCTTATTTCACGTATAATTTTCTTATAAAAATAATAAACAAAGTAAGCAAAACAATTTACATAAATACATACATTTGTATTATTAATTCACATTTTCGTACATATACATTTGTTAATATCAAGCTAACTTTTTGCTTCTCAAATATCGGATAAACTTGTATGAAATAACTATTCAATAATAAAGTTATAATTATTTTTTGCTTCAGAGCTTTCATTAAACTAAAAATTGGTAACGCGATATTTCTAAAATCAAAATTTAGATAATGTTTCTAAATTAGATGAACCTTAAAAAAATACTTTATTTTATATAATTTAAAGATTTATGAATAAAAAAATATTTACCAAAGTAACAAGTAGAATTTCAATGTACTTATTAAACCATAAATTGTAGATGATTTTTCGTGTTAACTATTAGAGCTGGTTGTTTTTATATAAAACATATTTGATCATATTGGCATACATATAGAGTCTAGTATTATATTATAAAAAAAATAGTAAGTTAGTCATCCATAAACTAGTATTACCAAAAAGCATCCTTGATTAATATAATAATTTGATAATACACATGCTTTTTATAACAGATGTTCAATCATTATTTTATTTGCCACTAATTTCATAGCGCTTTTTTCTAATATTTCGTTTTTAATTTATATATTTATGCATTATATAATATTAAAGAACAATAAAACTATGTATTTTGACGAAAAATGTATAAACTTATTGTGAGAAAATATTAACTAAAAAAAACTCAAATGTTTATGCGTAGCAAGGTAGCAAAATAATAGACAGCTTGCACCTCAACTAAACTTTGCCTGTTAATTAAGTACCAAATTTTGTAGGCAAACTTAGTTCAAGTTCGACAAAGCTAGTGCCTTCGATACCTGCCACTTAAGACGACACCTTTTACAAAATTACTCCTAAAAGGAGCGACTGATTCGCTTCCATGCAAAAGCTAATTTATTTAATGATACAGTAGAGTTTAACTGTTCTAACCCAAGCCGTAATGCGGCAATGTAAATCAGCGCTATCCAAACTTTTTATTAATGACCTTGCGAATTTAATAACTCGGCAACAAGCCCCGCTGTTAAGCGTAGAAAAGCGTATAAAAACTTTTTCTGTTTGTTCCGATGAAAAACGTAGCATTAAAACATAACTGTCGGTTGTAAATAAAATGCATAAAGACCGCGGTATAAAATCGGTTAAGCAACTTTCGTTGATTCTAACGTTGAGAGCTTTTTGTTGATGAGCATTGTTTACTTCTGTAATATAAAATCCTCTTGAGCGTATGAAAAGAGTTTTATTTATTTTATAAACTCGTGTGGTGGGTGTAGAGTGTATTTTTTCTTCATTCGCACAAGAAAAGAAAAGCAACCGATGGGCGTGACGAAAAATCCTTTTTCATGTTTATGGATTAAGAACATGTTTTACATGTCGCTTTTATACACCATGCTGATTATTCGACGAGTCCGTATCTCTTCCATTCTTTTACTGCGTGATTTTTATTCGACAGATAAGTCGTCATAAATCCTTTTCGAATGTTTATTCCGTTTGAGAAACGGCAAAGGCTTTGCTTCCAACGTGTAACTTCTCAAACAGGAAATAACCATACAGTCAATCTGGTATGTAGCACGTGTATATATTCCTATCTTTTTCTATTTATATATTATGTATTTTGGGTATTCACATATTTTTTGACCTAATAGGCAGCCTAATATAATTAAAAATATAATAACTTGTTTTATATATTATGTGCTGTAGCATTCTGGATTTGAATAAATTTTTGTAGCAGCAACTGCTGAGGCTAAATCTATTCTAAGTAATAAATCAGATAGCTTGATCCATTGTGATAGTCAGTGGCAAGTTTGAGCAAGTTGTGACTTGTCAGCCGGGTTCCAGAGCCGGAAGAGTTAGGTCATGTTTACCGTGTCTGTCGCGCATCATGGATTTCGAACAATGCGTTAACATTAAGTTTTGTTTTAACTTGCAAAAAAGTGCTAAAGAAGCTCATGAAATATTAAAATCAGTGTATGACGATTATGTGGTGACTCTAAAGACTGTTTACAAGTAGAATGAGCGATTTAAAAGCGAAAATGAATCAGTAGAAGACGAGCAAAGGTTGGGACGTCCTTTGACCTCAAAAACAGACGAAAACCTACAAAAAGTTTCAAAAATGGTTCATTCAAACAGACGATTGTTGAATAACTGAGCATCTCACACGGGTCCGTGCAAAGATTTTTAACTGATAATTTATAAATGAGACGAGCGAGTGTGAAATTTATTCCCAGACTTTTGCCTGACGAACGGAAAGAAAATCGTGTGTCAGTTTACACGGAATTGAAGGATCGTCTTGATGCATATCCCGACTTCATGGTCAAAATTGAAACTGGAGATGAAAGTTGGGTGTATGGCTATGATCCAGAGACGAAAATGCAGAGTTTCCAATGGAAAATGAGAGACTCACCTCACCTTAAGAAGGCACGTCAGTCAAAGTCGAACGTCATGGTCATGCTAAATGTTTTTTTCGATAGTGAAGACATAGTTCGTTCTTAGGAAACCACTGTAAATTCCGAATATTTAAAGGGCGTACCAAAACGTTTGCGAAACGATGTAAGGAAGAGCAGAAAAATGAGGTAATGGCTTCCTCCTTTATCACGACAACGTGCCGTGCCACACCTCGCTTCTGATCCGCGGATTTTTGACAAAAACAGCTTCCTGTCTGTGCACAACCACCTTTCTATCCGGATTTAGCACCATGCGACTTCTGGATCTTCCCAAAAATAAAAACCGTGCTAAAAACAAAACGTTTTGCCACCATTGAGAGAGGCACGACGAGGCAACTAAAGGTCCTTTAGAAATAAGCCTTCCAGAAATGCTTCCAATCATGGAATTAACGTTGATATATGTGCATCGCTAGCCAAGGAGAGTACTTTGAAGGAAATTAGTTCAAATTTGATGTTAGCTTATTACTTTGTTCGTAATAAAATTATCCACCGTTTTGATCACACCTCGTAGTATATTTTATGTATCACGTACAAAAGCATATTTGCTATAATTATGGTTTGCGTTTAAAAATTTTAAAAGTAAAAAAAAATGAAAGGAATCGTACAGTATCCTGAATATAATTTATTGAGATTTCAAGTAATGAACCACTAATATAACTGCTGTTAAAAATGTATACGTCATGGATCACACTAAATTGCATGTTAACTTTTTTGGACCACTTAAAGCAACAAGAAAATTGAATTAAAATTTGATAATTACCGTGTTAAAAGTGGATATTTTTAGGACAACAGAAGCAATGCAATAAAAAAATAAATGAGGGATATCAGCAATAAATCAGAAAAATGCACCAATAATTGTAAACACATTTGAAAAGGTTCATTTATCTCGCACGAAAATACCCAACCACATATTGCACCATTGACCATCAAATTATGCTTTGTTTGAGCATTTACATAGATAACCTTCATAATAAATACCGAATTAAACTTAATATGTGATTTTAATTGAGTAGAATAAATAGCTTGTAATAAATTGACATACATGTATCGAATCCAATTCTGCCTATATCGATTATTACAGTTGATTATTAATTACAAATTTGTGAGTCATTACCTGCAATTATTTTTCTAGTAAGCTAGTATCAAATTATTATATTATTAAAAAAAGCAAAATAATAATACATATTTATGAATTTTATTTTACTTTTTATTACATAAGTTTAAGATATACGTTTTATTAAAACATGTATCGTTTATTGCCCGACCAATAAAGACATACCAACTGCTGTAAAAAAAAAGACAAAAATACATTTCCCATATCGAAATACAATAGTTTGCGAGAGAAATTGTTTTTCTATTGCCGGAGAAAGGTAAAAAATGGCATTATATTGTGTTTTTATGCGTTTCTACAGATAAATGCGTTGATAATATTTATACAATAAAATATCTAAAGTGCGTAATAAATATCCGCGATACATTTTATCTTTTATCTAAATATCCACGCATCGGTCTCCGGGAACAATCGAAGGATCTAGTTTATGTGTTCAATTATTCCCCGGCGCAGGATGTGTTAATAAAAATACCTGCTTTATTCGCAAAACCGATATAAAAACAGATTTATATATCGGCTAATGTAGTAGAACCGATGACATTTCTCTTTGCTCACTCTTCACAATCGCGTCAGATATCCTGGACCGTTTTCCGACCGCTATTTTCATCTCTGAGGAGAATAAATACGTTTTTGCAAGCGAGACAATGGGATGCGCAAACTTTGATCCGAACGGGAAAAGATACTTTTGAAAAACATACGTAGAATCTTTTCAAAAACGAACAAGTTTTGCATGGCTATAATATTTCTCGAAAATATTTTCTTTAAAAAATGCTTTTCCCAAAATAAACACTAAAACTCTTTAGTACGCTTATGTTCTTATGCATATACATAATATTTTTTCCAGGCGCTCGAATGCCAATGCATATTTATTTTTCCCACTCTATATTTTATAGGTATAAGCCGAATACATTAGTTTATTTTAAATCTTGCATTTTAATTCCGGATTAATGAAATAAATAAATATATATTTAATATAAAAATGTTAGTAGCGTTGTCATTAAATATTAATGAGCGTTGACTGTATTTTGCCAAAAAATAAAGGGTAATGCGTAAAAACATAAATAAATAACAACATAAAAGAACAAAAGTAAATTTAATTTGGAAGTATTTTAACTTTTGCTGCAGATTTTTGTTCACAAGTCAGATGCTTAACAATGTTAAAGAAGTTTAAAACAATGTAGTCCAGTCAAGGCTAAGGCGAAATAAAGGCTAAACCTCGGAATGAAAGATACCAAGCTGAAATTTTGCACAGACCTTCGTTTTGATGTTTTAAGGACAGGGTGAAAAGTCTCATAAAATATCGTGTCTGCTAATCAAGATATCAAAGGTCACAAAATTTGTTTTTTTGCAAATATCTCGCGTTTTATGCATTGCACGTCATTAGATGCTTGACAAAACTTGTAAAGCATAAAATTATCTACAAGTTTAGTTATAATATTTGTTTTGTATCATTAACCGTTTTTGAGATATAGCGCAAAGAGTGGGAGGCGTACATCCGTTTATAGAATCCAGCGAGTATTTCTACCTGCTTAACTTGGTATAAGCTTTGAAAAAGTAAACAATCGTGAAAAAAGTGGCCTCGGCAAGTCGTTTGAACCATAATTTTATTACTTTCTTCATTGTATTATTAGGAATTAAAAATGAAATATTGCTCGACAAGAAATTTGTGCGAAAAAATTGAAAGAGTTGAGAGATGTCCTTACGGAGTATGTACCAGATGATAAGAAGATCATTTCCAAATTAAGAGAAAAATATTTAACTGATATTATAGTTATAACGAAGATTGGATCATTCCCTATTTTTTCTTTTCGCGATGCTCAAGCTTAAGTTTTATCCATAGCTTGGTATGAAAATAAAAAAGGCACTTCGGAAGAAGAACACTTGCGCGTAGTGGAAGCTGCTGCGGCGATTATTAGAGAAGATATTCGATATTCTGTTGTTGAGACCAAGTCTTATCCGCCCCCGAGTAAAATATTAATGAAGAAATTCCGAAAACTTTATTACATTTTCTGCAAGAAGTTATTATAAAGAACAGAAAAGGAAAGACGGGGCATTTTAAAACGAAATACACAGCTATAAGACTTCCATACGAAAACGGTCCTTTTCTTCGCAGTTATTAATAGGTCTATCTGTATTTCTTCATAGATAAAATACAGATAGGCCAAACATCCAAAAAGACTTTTGGATGTTTTGTCAAGTTTAGGTTTTTTCGCTTCATATAGTGATACTGTAAAATGTTAAATTTCAGCTGTTTATCACCCACAGCCTCGTAATCAACCATCATAGTCAAGTGCCTTAGTACAGTATGCAGCAGATAATGCAGAAAAATATTTATACTCTTGATGGCTATAATACTGTTCATATAATGGGAATGATAAAAATAATAACTCCAAAATCTGAAGTTATATCTGATGACCGCATAAAGAAATTTACAACAAAACCAAGTGCAAAGGAGTTAGCAGCACTATCACATATACCCCTTCTAGTGTATGAAAATCATGTCGTACCCGGATTGAGCAAGAGATTCAAGTTCAAAATTTTAATGATGTAGAAGAACTAACCGAACAAATATTTAATGTAGTTCATTTGTTGTGGAAGTACGGAAAGTGAAAAAATATCTCACCGTTGCCAGGGTGGAATGGATTTATTGAACAACTTACAAAAAACAATGAGAACTTTGTAACTTCTCGGATTCTGTTTCTTACTTTTATTCATCATCCTGTGAGTAATATGGACACAATTTACACTACATTACAGTGTGCTATAAACACTGCCAAGAAACATGAACAAAGAACATGCTTAATAACTTTTGATCATCCGTTGTACATAAAAGCACGTGAAATCGTAGCAGCTTCAGATGCTAGCTCAGACTTGTCCAGAGTAGTTGTGAAACTAGGAGGCTTTCGTATGCTTATGTCTTTTATTGGATGCATAGGGTATATAATGAATGGAAGCGGAATCAAGGAAGCTCTCAGTACAATTTATGCAACGAATTCTGTCGACAAAATGTTGGATGGTCCCGCTTTTGCAAGAAGTATCAGAGGCCATACGTATTACTTTTTGCATTATCGATGATGATTTTTGAAGATATGGAGATTGAAAGTTATAATGCTTTAGATGGGTTGATTCAGCAGATAACAATTTGCGATGTTTTCTACGAAACTGTGGAAGAATGTACAGGTAACTCTGGCTCCGTAGTTTACATAGCGTTATGCTATAAACGGATGCGCGCTTCCCACTCCCCACGCTATATCTCGAAAACAATTAACCATACGAAGAAATAAATTATTACAAACTTGTAGAAAATGTTATTTTCTATAAGTTTTGTGAAACATCTAATGACATGCGACGCAAAAGAGGCGAGATATTTGCAAAAAAACGATTTTTATGACCTTTGACCTTTAATATCTTGATTAGCAGACACGATATCTTTTGAGACTTTTCACTATATATTTAGAACGCCAAAACAAAGGTCTGTGCAAAATTTTAGCTTGTAATCTTTCATTCCGAGGTTAAACCCTTATTTGACTGGACTAATGTGCAAAATCGTAATGCATAAACGTGTTCCATGGCGAAAAATAAAAATAGATTTTTATTATCATAGTTGTACTAATTTCTCCATTAGAATTTAATTTTTTAGTTAATTGTAAAATAAACAGCTTGTTAGCATGTTTATTTTACATTTAAATACGTAAACAATCGTTTAGCACAGAAAAATATTGGTTCATGATTTTTGGTACACGAACTCCAAATTTATTGCCTTTAATATAAATAAAATATGTTTGTCTAAGGTATTTGCAATAGTAAACTCTAAAAGCACAAGGTGATACATTACTTAAATCGGGGATGAATTAAATTACGTAATTTAAAATTAATTAAGAATATCCAAATCATATGTTTCTATTATATATCCAAGATATATATATTTGTTCTTTCCAGTTAAAATTACTGATTGTAAAAAAGTATAATATAATAAATTACACAAATGATAAAAGTACATGTTTTGTTTCGATAAAATGCTTCATATGTAACTTTTTATTATATCGTATAATACATAAGGTCGTTTATAGGGCAATTATATTTTTACAAACATTAAAATTTCAACTATAATCTATTATAATTTTATTTGTACTTTAATGTTAGCTAATCATTATATTTAAAAATAAGCTGCTTGATAAATAATAGATGTGATAAATGGCTTATTAATTAGTACATGAGAAATTTCGTCATTAAGTAAGATAACATATTTTTATAATTTTATTGCGTAGCGTATTTATATATACTATCGCTTTTTAAAATGTATTTATTAAAGAGTTACTAAAATTAAAGATATAGTAAAAGCGAAAAAGTATTATTAACATATATTTTTAAATTGAAATAGACAATTCAAATCACATAAATTGTAAAAAAAGGGACTGAGGTTAAAAAAAAAATATTTTTAGTTAATTACAAAATATTTCAACAATTTAATTTAGATCTCGAATTTTTTTAAACTAATATGAACAAACCGAAAAAAAATGTTGCTTATCACAATTAAATCATTTTAAATACGAGTATTTAATTTTTAAGAAATAATTGTATTTTTGTGCACTGCCGACTTATCGAATTAAAAGTTATTAACTTAGTTATAGCTTTTAAATGAAACTATGCAACTTAACTATCTACACATGTATTTACAATATTAATATAATTAGATTAAAACTGTTAATCAATATTTCTGTACAACATAAACTAAATGAGTTTTATTATTGATTTTATTTTTAGCTACGCAAAAAGCATTATATAAATTAGTAAAAATAAGATGAATTTTTTTGTTGCAAACTCTTGATATATAAATTAACAACACTGTCAACATCAGCAGTCTATAAGTTATTTAAACTCCGCGAAAGGCTTATCATTGAAAATATTGACGAGTCGGATAAGTTAATTATAAAACTCTTTTGCGTTTCCTCAATTAACGGGCGAAGCTATTAAACTTTAAACTGCGGATTAAAAAGTTTAATCGATTTGCTAAATGAAACGAAACAATCCCAGCAAAGTGTCAAATAAAATTTCGTAATAACAAGAGGCCGAAATCGTAAATTCAAACCTTTTACCAGTTTATGAGGAAGTGCTATTGCCATACAAGGTACCGCAGCAGTTGTGCAAAACTTTTGTCTAGTTTCATAGGCTATATAAAGAGGTTGTTGATTACAAAAGTTACCCGTGGTGCGAATATTAAAGCAAAACTCATTAGAACTGAAATACGAAATCATATGTACTATATATTAATGTGTATGCTTTCTGTCTCGCAATTTTGGGTCTGATTTTTTGATTGACACTATTTTTTTAAAACCCATATATATGTATATTATAATATATTTATATAAATGGACCTCTTTTTGTGGATATATTATAGATAAATATTTATAAAAAGTCCGGAAAGTCTTAAAAACTTGAACTATATACAAAAAATATATTGACAAATAGATAATTGTCCATATTATATACTGTGCATATGTATGTATTTATGAATATGATCATAGTGACAGCTTTTGCAATATTTTAATTATAATCTCTAATATTGTATGTTATTAATGGAATTGATTCGAGTTATTGATTACTTATGTATATAAATATGAAATTGGATAGGATTTTTTTTGTGTTTCGCACTCGCGGGTATTAACACTTGTTCTTTTTTTTATTCTGACGGCCTTTTCCGCATATAAATCACAAGCCGCATCTGTAAGGATAGTGGAGGCTCGAAGCAACATTACTCAATGATGACGGCGGAAAATTTATAGCTAAAGCGCCGTTTCATATTTCTTCCTAAATTAAAAGAGCGACAAAGATTTTTCACACCTAATGAGAGCACTTTGCCTCGAAGATGCTCGCGTGTACCTCTAGAATATGAAAAATGCTATAAATCAATGTGAAAATTGCTAATATATTAAAGCTTATTATATCTCATACCTGCAATTTAAGAAATGGCAATAATATCAATAAACGATTTGTAAAACTTTCATATATAACACACAATTTTATATTAACATTAAAATAACTTCATGGTTTACTTCCAACACAAAGAATTAAATAATATTAAAATCAAAATGTATAAAAATATTTTGCAAGCGCATTTGTCAATACAAATCTTGAATATAAGTATCATAAAATGCTTAAATACACTTTGCTTTAAAGTCATAAATTTAATTTTTGTAGATTAAGTATCCTAGCTCTTTTGGATTTTATATAACTGCTCTTGCCATTACGACTGTCGGTATTTGTCATTTGTATGTGTAAAGACTTCAAGATTCATTTGGGAAAAATTTCCGATTGTCGGCATAATAAATGCACTTATCGACGAGTTGTAGAGACTAATTGTATTTTGGTTTATTGCGCTTTTAACGCGTATTTGCGATAATTTAAATGATAAGGATTTTAATTTTGTTGCTTAAACTTATAAAATATAAAAAAATGGCAATTATATTAAATTAGTTATTCTTTTTACATTTACTAAAAAAATATATTCATAAAAGAATATGCGCACATCTGCTGGAATTAAAATTTGTACGACTAGGATTTATTATTTCAATGCCTCGTTTAACACGAGTGAGGTCCCAGTAAAAAAACACTCACTCACAGTTAAAGGAGTTAAAACGTTTTAAATATCAACGTTCAGGGATAAATGTCATTGTAACATTGAATTAATGAAAAAAATATATTTTATATAGTTTAGATTGAAGCAATAACTTAGTATGCAAATTTAAACATTAATATATAACAAAAATTCGACCATTTATTGCTGTATCTACCTTCAAAATATATAGAGACCAATTATATGCGCAACTGCATTCGTGAAAAAAACATATTTTTCAAAAACAAGTTTGCTGTTCTAGCACGCTCCAAGGATTTAAACGTTTCGTTAAATTCTACCGGTATGATTCGAGTGTTATATAAACAGGTAATATCTGGTCATATGCAAGTAGTAGCGCATACATTTATGCAACTACCTCTAATGAAGTTTTACAGCGTAGTATTGTACTTTCTCGTAATAGAAACGCTAACTAATTAATAGCGGTCTTTTTAGCCATTATGAAAGATTCACAAGGTTCATAAGTAAAAAAATACGTGGACTGTTAAGAGTTTTCTTAATTTTAATTAATAATTTATAACGGTATATCGATTTTCGAATATATATATATATATATATATATATATATATATATATATATATTCTTAGGATTCACTGTTGAAAGTAGCTTTAATACGCGTTTCTGAGATTAAGCATACTTCGTGACTAGACATTTTGGTTTAAGATGTATTTAATTTGGCATGAAATAAGAGTTTTAATTTTTAATCCTCGCTTTTCTCGAAGATTTTAGTATAATGTTGATAAATAAAAAATATATTTTATATATGGTATGTGATTATAATAATACAGTAGATTTTTGTATATATATTTGTATTATATGTAACATATCTTTATTATTTTAATTTTTGCAATATTTTTTGTCCATAAAAAAGCATGTAAAATACGCCAACAAGATCAGTTGTATAAGATTAAATAAAATATCAAAGCTTCAAATGTTTCAAAATTATTTTAAATTAGTAAGTATTATACACGTAATTTTTCCATTTAGACTTCAAATGTTTCAAAAATATTTTAAATTAGTAAGTATTATACACGTAAAAATCAGTTACAGCCGATCATGACAAATTGGATTTTCTTAGATTTACCTAATCTCACGAGTAAATATCAGCATAAATAACTAAAATATAATTGAAAATGGTCGTGCATAGTGAAATATATTTTAGTAACAATAGTTAAAATAACTACTAAATAAATAGTAAACTTCAGTCTGAAGTTTACTATTTATTTAGTAGTTGTCAATTGTGTTGCATAAGGCTTACACCTGCCATTTTGCAACAAAAGATTTTTAATAAATACATTTAAATACACATTGTTTTGTCAATTGATTTTATAGCTTTTCTTTAAAAAAAAAATACTTTTTTTCTAAAATTTTTAAACATTTAATATTTAAGAGATTTTTTTACCATTTAAGAATAGCATTAGAAAATAAATATAATATAAAGTTAAAATATAAATAACAGTTGTCACAACAATATAATTTTCACGATTTCAATACTCATCTACTCGCTCGTAATCATATGCTATTTGCTTGTAAGGAGGCAAACATTTTTATTAAATATTAATATTTAATAAAAATGGATTTTTAATATATGTGAATTGTTTATATATTGCCATACAAACATTAAAAGAAAAAAATATTAAGTAATTATGTTTGTAGTGTAGTAGTTAAAAATCTCAATGAAATAATTAATATATTTGGGTAGGCCATATAAACAAATATCAACCCTTTTTCTTAGTAATCGAGGAAGAGAAACTTATTGATGTTTTTAAGAGGCTTCTGCTTTATGGTATAGATTTTATAGAAATGAAGCTATATAAATACTATACAAGAGCAATATAAGTGGATATAAATAAATACATACCTAACATGAATACTATTTTTTTCATCATATTTGCGAATAATACTGATGTCATTCCCTTCTATCTACTATTTGTTTTCATAAATGTGGTTACGACATATTAAAAACCAGCAAAAATCTATGATTATCCTTGAATTATTAGCTTTTAAACATTGTTTAAACAAAAAGTAGCTTAATTAATAATATTTTTTTGCAATAACTTAAACGTATTTTTTGACATTAAGACGTTTTTAAGATTCAACAATTGTACTTTTTTTTATAAATACAATACCAGGTTTTGAGATTTTATATTTTTGAAAATAATATTGCAAAGAAAAACTTAATACAATTTTACCAAAGTAATATGATTTTTTAATGTTAACATATTATTATTAACATTCAAAGAAAACCAGGCCCCACAGTTATATAAATATAAAATATTTATATATAAAAAAAAAGAGTCTTCAAGACTTTTATGTCTACGCGTAATCATAGTATTTTTATTATTAGTGCATCATTATTATATGTGACAGTATAATGTTTTATTATAACTCTCTCTGTATTTAAGATTATACATTTTTATATATTACAAACATCCGTTTCTTAAAAGTTATTGTTCTTGAAAAATCAATTTATTTTTTTCTTCTTCATTGGAAATTAAAATTTAAAGACATGAACATCTATAAGCCATAAGGTATAGTCCAAAATTAAATGAAAATAGCTCACTCTTAAACGAATTTAAATCTTCGATATTTTTAACTAGAGCGTTGTATGTTTTATTACTCAACATAATATCATCATGTATTGTCGTTTCTAAAAAATCATCAGAATTAATCCAAAATATGTTGGGACCAATAATATTATGACTCAACCTACTTCGACATTTTTCCAACATAAGTGCTCAAATAATAACAATACTATGATTTTTATTATTTGCGTATAAAAAATAAGCAAAATTAAATTAAAATATAGATTTTATTAGTTATTATGGATAAAAATATATATTAAAAAAGAGTAAGTTGTTTTCGTATAAACGTCATAATATATATCAATGAAAACGTATTTATTTTCTGCGTCAACACACATAGCAAATTGAAAAAATGATCATCTGTATTATTATTACGTAAGATGAAAATAAAAATATCTGCAATTCTTACATGATTTTCTGCAGCTGATGGGTGACATTTTTTCAATTAGCTTGCTCAAGCTTTATTGTTTATATACGTACCCTATTGATTAAGAAAATTTATATCTTTTTTTCTGAATATTTTAAGCTGTTATAATTAAAACGTATACGTGAGTCTTCATATATATAACAAACATGTAATATGGCTTTGAATATAATAAAAAAATTATGAATGTTTAATTTAGTCTTGCGTAAAGTAGAGCAACGCTATGTCAATCGTCGAAACCCATTAAAATTTGTCGATGAATAAAAGTTCCATTCAATTTTTTCTAGAGGTATTCATGCACTTTCTAAGCACTGGAATACTTATGTGTTGAGCGCTATTCATACCCCGTAAAAATACAGGTTGGGCCAAAAATAAATTATTAAAAAAAAACTATGGAGCATATCAATTTAAGTACACATTCAGAAAAATCGTATCTTAAAAAGATATTTAACATATATGCGTCTCACGATTTTTTAACTTTCATTGTCCCCAAGAGTTCTGAATTGACTCCTCCTGACTTTTTTCTCTGGGAATACATAATCAGATTTACAACAACAAACTAGCTACGATAGTCCAATTGAAAAATAATATTAAAGAATAAATGGATGCTATTTCATGCGTGGAGAGTTCTCACAAATTTGAGATTCAGATTTGAGTAATGTTTGCAACGCGATGGTGTACACCTAAATAATGTTATTTTTAAGAAATGCTTTTCCTAAATATTCACTTTAATATGAATTAAAAAAATCGATAAGATTTATATATTTTTTTAAATTATCCCAAACAGCTCATCTATGTTCTATTGAACCTTTTTTATTTATGAAATTTCGAGATAAAAAGTTTATCATTATCTACAACTATATATTAGTATTTTATCTTTTAATATTATTAAAAACTATTTACATTTGATAATTAAAATATTAAATTTATTATTTACCTTCTCTTTAAAATGTGTAGATTCTGTTGCATTTTCTGTGTAGTCTTATGCAATTCACAAAAACGTGCTATTCGCTTTGTATATTACGACTTACTTTTGCAATAAAATGTATGATCTTGTTTTGATTATGGATCTGCACGAAATTTGAAAATATATTTATTTATTAATTCATTAATTGCTATGTCATATTTTAATTATTTCAGTACCTTATTAAAGAATAAATCAATAGCAAGAAATTTATATTGGATTAATTTCAAAGATCTATTAAAAGGCGATAAGTAGTCATTGTAATTGTGTATTATATAAAAATGTGTTGTTCATAAATAAAAGTTATTTGATTTATTAATGTATTATAAAATAAAAACTTAATAAATGCTTATAAAAACAATCTAAAGAGTTTTATTATGCCTGAATAAATCTGTTAAAAGGACCAAAATTGGCGATAATGAATAAACCCTTTTCACAATCCTTTAAATGTTGCAAAATTGTTCGAATACTTACCCTAGATTCTTGACTGCTGACCGAGTCGTAAATCCATATCCTTACAAGTGTAACGATCTTTTAAGGTATAGCTACATTTTAAACCACAATCGGTTTGTGACTATGTTGTCATATACTACTTCGCCCAATAACATTGCATTTACGAGCAATTTTTCAAGTTCAGTAACTTTTTGCACCCACTATGTATAATACATACATTTATACATACCTGCATTCTAGTGAAATACTGCTTTCTCTGCGGTGCATTTTCAATCTGGTAGTAACATGTCGTCGGTGCAAAACGGTTTCCGCAATTCAATTCATATTTATGCAAAAGTCACCGTGTGCTTGAACCTAGGTCACGATATTAAATCTCGGCTGTAGCGTTGTACGTACTCTCACTTTGGCATCAATATATCAAACTGTGAATCGTTGCAAATTTTTCGCCGCTTCGCACAATGGTTTGTGCTAGAATGAAATTTTGCTGCTCGATTTTTAAAACACAGAATGAAGCCAACGGCAAAAGGGGCAAGTTTAAAAATAGTAGTATTTTATAAGTTGAAAAAGCAACATGTTAGTTATATAAAATAATTAAAAATTAGTTTTATTTACACATACATTTATTTTTAATACTTTAGTAGGACAAATTTATACGTACGACTCGAATATATTGTTGAAGTTAATAATTACGCAAACTTGTCGGAAAAATAGATTGAATCAATTAATCATAACATTGCGTATTTATTAGTCAAAAATTAAAGTACTAATGTTTTATTACATAAATTTTATTGTATATATATATTTTAATTATAAATAAATATGTAAAATACCTTATCTTAATAACTTAATTACCGGTTATGAAATTCCTATAATGTATATTGGTTTGTATGGTATTAATAAATTAAGAAGTAGGTATCAGAATAATTGTTAATGAAAAGGATTTCAATTCTGCAATTTATTTTATAGTGCATTTTAAATTAAATTAAATTAATATCTAATTTAAATTAAATAAAGACCACCGTAATCAGGTACGCTAAAGCGTCACAAAAGGCAAAAACAATACGCAGCATTATTTCAATACAATTTAAAATAAAAATAACACATAGTAAGAAAGAAAAAAATAATTGTTAATAGTAATATAAAAAAATCGATATATTTTAAATTATTAATAAAGTATCAAATAATGGTTAATTCCACCGCTTAATGTGAAAACATAAATTCATTCGTAATTTAAATATTTTATAAAGCGATTTTGTTACGGCTATTCGTACCAAATTATCCGTTAAGGGCGGAGATTCGACGATAACACTTTTCAGCGCAATCATATTGACTAGGGAAAATTTCCAATTTTTTCGTCGCACTTTTTTATTACTTTTTTTGTTGAAAAACGAGCTCTTATTTTTATAATGAATAAATCTGCTCCCTTAGGAAAAACATGCTAAAATGGAGCGATTTGCTCGTGGTGGTAGAAAATTGTTACGATTCGAATACAAACAAATATATACGTATATATTCTATACATTCATAGATGTGATGATTTTTTCGCTCGGCAATTCGACGATTCGAAATTAAATTTCGTACCATTGTTCGTGTTGTATGGCATTTGCTAATACTTTTAAGCGTCACACCGTCGAAAGTAATGATGACAATTTCCTGTACCGAATGTCTTTTGGCTCACTTCCAGTCGGTTTCAATTCGGCTCGAAAGCGCCAATTAATTTATTTGGTTATCTGTTGATTTATACACGCTGATATGATTTTATAAAAAACACAATCGATTTAAATATAATCTGATTGAATCCGATTACGGGACAGGGTATTGGACATTTATATCCTACCGCAATTTTATGCAGGTTGTATTTTTTATAGTTCAAATAAAAATTACTTACTACATATAAATAATCGATATTTATAATTAACGAACAAGGATTTGAACGTTCATATTTACCTTTCTTCAAAACATCTGTTATTTTTCTTATGAATAAGAAGAAGAGATAGAGATGTAAAATATAAGTCTTAACATCGACTTGTTTACAACTTGACTTTAAGACACATTTAATTTACTTAATTATGCTGGATATATATCATATGAAATATTCTCCATGAACTGAATTTTCAATATATGTAATATGTACGACTTTTAATCATCACAATAATAGATTGTGAGGATTGATCGGAGTTATAATTATACAATAATTACTAATTTATATATTTAATTCTTAGTACTCACAGTCCATTTGGGTTTAGTGATAGAACTCAGGCGTTGACCTGTAAGATTTACAAAAAGAAAATGCGCTACCAAATCGCCTCAAAATAAAAAGCTAAAATGCTGCATTAACAACAGTAGCTTCATCAAAAAAGCTGCGTCCTCCGGAGGTGCTACGTCGCCACCAAAATGTCCTCTAGAAAAGGTAAAAGCATAAAATATATAACCATTTTAAAATACAAACAAATATATACATATATATGTATGCATACACACAAATTCATATTACGCAAGAACTGCGCAATTTCGAATATATTAGCGTAGTCTAATTACTTTTTAAGATTTTCTATAATCTGTATGAGTATATTTATTTTAATATTTGTAATTTCTTAAAAAAAAATTGGGTATTAAAATGTTTTTTTTTTAAATATATACAAATGTACTAAAAATTTGATTTGACACTATGTGAGGTATTTCTGATATCTTATCTAGCTATTAAATATTATAATATATTATTTTATTGCCACATATATTTAAAATAAGATACTCAGCGAAAAAGCATTAAAATAATCACAATTGAGGCTTGCTAACATTAAGAAATTATTTTAAAGAAAACCAGATTGTTTTTAAAATTTATGGATTAAATTAAGTGTCAAAACTTTTCCAGCGGTGAAATACCATTTAAGCGTATTAGTAAAATGTAAAACTTAGCACAAGGACGCGTAGAAACCGCAAAGGGCCAGTCAGAATGCCAAAAATGTCCAATTCCTCTTACCCTCGTCAGTATGGCAAAAAATCCGAATGCGCCATACAATGAAACCGGTTAAGCACACTTCGAGTTTATGGCAAAATTTTAACATTTCTCTGAGAGTGACTGAGAGTACATATATGTACATACCTCCAAATGAGTGAATATAATTTACATATTTTTCTCAGAATATATTTAAATTATTACTCCGCAGAAAAAGCTTTTCGCTGTAGTTGATAATTTTCTACAATATTTTTCACTTGCGAAAGAGAGATTTTTTGTAACGTTTGGTATGTTATTTCTAACGACTCGCTTTATGTTTCATTCAATAGCTTATATTAATCAATCATTATTATTTTAGCCAAGTTGACAAATCACGCTGCGTTTGCTGTTCTATCGTATTATATAAAATATATACTTATAGTATAATGAGTTAATTAATATTTCTCAGAATGCTATGTGATAGTTAACTATGTTCTTATATATATTATATATATACGAAAATTTCTAAATGTCAAAATAATTTAATAAGCAATTCCTTGACAAGTATATGTAGGCGTTATCGTGACACACGTCGCTCACAGATTTCCTTTGCGTTCCTCCTTAATTTTACTTGAAAGTATTTTCATTAATGGGGAATCAAAGTTGACATTAGATGAAATAATAAAAATAAACATTAAAAAATAAACATGTATTGTAATTTAAAGAGTTGCTGGAAAAATATTTGCGGTTTGAAATAATCGTAAAAAATAATTGCTGAGCTGATAATTAGCTTTCAGCAGCAGATTGGCTATAAAGACCACAAAAAGTTATCAAGATACATAAAAAAAGTGTTAATCTGTTAAAGAGATGCTAAGTGAGTATGGTAGATAAAGATAAGATAATATTTCATAGCTCAACTAATTCAAGTTTTGGTTTTTTAGTCCAGAACTGTTGGATTACACAATTTTTATCAACTGAAAATGTACGTTCACAACCTGTTTATTTGTTTATATTTTTGTGTTTGTAATAATTTCGTTTAGATTGGATATTACGATGATTTATAACGAAACAATGTTAGGTAAACTAATAAATATTTTGCGAAAATTGTTAATAATTAATTTGTATAACAAAGCGTATATTAAAACAATGTTTCAAGGTAATCCTAATTTAATTAGTAGCGATAGTAATTAAGATAATAAATTTATTTGTGTTAAAATCATATACAATTATGTATTAATTATTTTGAACATAAACACGATAGTGTTAATTAGGTATTTATTTTCGTATATCAAACTTAAAAATGTAACTATTAAATTTATAGATACCTATACATATACTTCTAATGTATTAAAATTATAGTGTGTATTAAGATTTTTTCAGAAAACGTTTATTTCAATAATATAATTTATTTTATAAAAATACTATGTTACTGGTTTATACTATTTATTAGATATATTATAATAATAATTAATTTAAAGCAAAAAACTAAACAAAAACTTTTACAATTTAAGCGAAAAAAACCAATGGATTAAGTAACAATTCAAGTACATTTAGCTGAAAATCTGTAAGTATTAATATGTGGTCTCCAGCCTCGAAAGAAATTTGTGTTTTTGCATTTTTGTTTATATTAAAGTTCAAGATTATGTTAGGCAAAATATTTCTACAGTATTTTATAGTATGGAAATAAAAGCTATGTTGTTTAAAGGCACTTATGATTTTTTTTAAATTATTGTAATAAAAATTGTATTATATATGATTTTATAACTTTATTTTGGATAATGTGCAATTTAGAAACATTTGTATTGCTATTGTTACTCCATAAAGTCTGTCTACGCTTTGTAGATAATATTGCTTTAGTTTAATTCTGGTTTATTTTAACTACACACTTATCTATATAATAATTTAAGTTTTTAAAATATTTCTGTAATTTATTCGCGATTCATTAAGACCGTAAGCACACGCTAAAATAGTTTTATCATCAGCGTTTATATATAAATGCAAATTTATTAATTTTTCTATATCTTTTGTATATAAAATAAAGGAAAACGGCTTGAACAAACTTCCCTGAGAAACTTCAGCTGGAATTTTTAATTATTTAATGAAACAACATAGCTTCTACTTCATGATAAAAGCGTTGCGAAGTCCGTTTTACGTATTTTTATAGTTTGTAAATCTAAACCGTTTGGAAAAAATGATTTTTGCGAAAATCAAAATATTCGTTATTAGTTTTATTCCGCAAAGATTTTCTTAAACCCATAAGATGTATTATTTTTTAAATATTTTACTAACCACAGTGTTAAACTAATAAGGCGATAACTCATTAAAATTGTTAATTTTTTATCGGGTTTTCTAATAAAAATAATTTTAGTTTTTTGAATGGTAGTGAAATACCCTAAAGATAAGTGCATATAATGTTTGTGAATTAATAAATGCAAATTTTAGAAAGGTATTTAAGCAATATGTTATCTAATCTGTCAATTTTTATTGATATTTATAATTTTCCCTATTTTTATTATTGCTCTATTTACATTATTTTTAGTTCAATAATGATGCGAAAAATGATGATTCTATTTGTATGAATTTCAATATAAATTAATAAACTACTTTTTAAATTGTTGATGTGAATACATCACATTGTAGTTATTCTAACAAACAGTTAAATTTTTATATTATTAACATAAAAAAACAGTAAAATTATAAATAAGTAACTGCAATGCCATTTTATAAAAATGAAAATATTATTATGTGTTTTTTTATGATATCAGGTATTTTTAAAATTAAATATGAATCAGTTATGAAAGATTTAAATTTTTTATGTAGCATTTGTAAAAATTAAATTCATGCGTGCTATGTATGTACATATGTATTTTCTACAAAAGGTAGAAGTAACAATGGGCGGGTCGATTCCGGAAATGTTTCAGACAGATATTTTAGGGTGGAACTTAACGATGAGTTTGGATATCGACAGGTGTTTTTAGGTTCGTTAATGAAGGTGGAAATGAGTTTTTCTTTCGTGATAAAAGACAAAATGATAATGAATTTTCAGCAGAAGGTTCATATTATATAATGCTTTCCTCTTGGAGTTTTTGGTGTCGGAAATTTTGAGAAATAGCATTACATTAAAAAAAAATGTATATACATAGGTAAAAGCTAACTTTCATTTTGAACACTTTGAAATTCTTAAAGTTTGACGACATTATTCAGTGTTTATAGAATAAAAAAAATAAGCTGTGAAGAGAAGCGGTAATTATTAAAATGGTAAAAAGTTCTATATGCGGGGTAATAAAACAAATAACATAGAAAATTCTCTCAACTTAAATATTTATTTTGATAATCTTTATGGCTAAAAAACTATGTTGTTGTTGAAAAAATATTTATATGAAAAATAAAGTGATTGCTTTATATGATATATAAAAAATATACATAAAATATATTCTAACCTAGTGTATAAATATCTATATGTTATCTAAATATTTTACTCACTTATATTGTTATAACAGCTGTTTATTTTATGTCGATTGATAAGGTTTGTTCACTTTATTATTTTATTATAAAGTCAATGCAATACAATATCAATTTGGAAAATAATTGCAAATTCAACTATATCAAATGCATAAATATAGATTATACCTTTTATATGTGAAATGTAATTCTACGATATAGAAAATATATTAAGCTTTACAAAGAATTTTGTCGATAGATCATATGACAAAAATATTATATGGAATACGTGGTACGTTACAAGAACTACAAGAACATGTTTTATTATATATAAAGTGCTACCTAGAAGGAAAGTAATTGGATGAAACTGAATATAGGCATTAGATTTATAAATAAATAAAAGAGAAGAGTAAATACTTAAATATAATACAACAAAGCAAAGAAGTGGGTGTAAGATATTTAAAAAATCATTTAAAATTTACATTTATAGTGACTGTATCATTCTATTAGAAATTAGAGCAACTAGATTATGGTTTTAAGCAACTAAAAACGATTTATGACAATTGTTTCTTTTTCTATGGTTTATTTAAAAAATCTAAGTGCGCTTTTTCGCAATTAAGTATAGCAAATACTTAAAAAGTATGATCTAAATTTTTATTTTTTAAGTTAACAGACTCTATAGTAATATATTATATAATATATGCTTTACTTTGTATTAATTGAGTTACATTACTGTGCGAATATTTCTTACGTTGATGTAAAATTAAATAATAATTACTGAAAATCAATCTTCCTATGATTTTGATTGAATTTAATATTATGAAAATAATAATTAAAATAATGTAATTAATAAATTTGCTAAAGCAAACGCAAAAAAGCAGGTTTAATTAAATTATTAATTTTCATAAAAAAACTGATAGTAATTTATTGTGTACACACATTTATTATATAAAAATAGTTATATCGTCTTTGCTTAATTATTAAAAAAAAAGCTTGACAAGTTGTTCTGTATATCTATAATATTTGTGTAAGGTTGTCCTGATTTCATTTTGAAGGGTTGCGAAGTCAGTGTTGCTGCTCCTTTAAAACATATTTTTAATCTATTTGGATTTAGATTATTTCCTAAGCTTTAAAAAAAAGGCATATTCATAAAATAATATTATGTTATAAGATTATATCTATTTATAAAAAGGGTGCATAGATAATTATCTATAGATACGTTTTTAATTACTAATGGCAATTTTTAAGAATTACAGCGTTGCTCGATCCATTGTTACTAACCTTTTGTCTTTTACCAAAACGGTGATAAAATCACTTCAAATAGAAGTTGACAAGGTTTGACATTGCACACTATTTAATGTCAGCTAAGAGGAGCTGGTCTGGTTTATATTATATATTTTTTTTTGTATATGGTAATAAAACAATATATTGTTTATTTTTTGATTGTATGATAATATTAATTTAATTTAAATAAATAAAAAAATAAAAAGTAAATGAACAGACGCTTCCAGTTATAAACATTGGTGCATCTCGCAAGGGCTTGGTGATGAAAATAAGTTGGCAGTACGTAACCGTGAAACATGTATTTTAAAGGTTTATGGCTAGCGATTCAGTAAATGCGCTACGGTTATTGCCGTTATTTACGAGCTTGTCCTCACGACTACGGTAAATTGCCAGAAGCTTAAAGCGTTCACGGATTAGCTTTCGCCTCCATTTTTTCTCACGTACGCACGCAGGTATCACAATTTTCCGGATAAACAGAGACGTATGCATAAAACTCGCGATAATATGACGTAGTTTCGCCCCGGAACTACCCCTCGCTCGGTCGATCTGAGAGGGTGGTAGGGGGCGCTTAAGAGATCTCCTCTTCCATTACATCGTTCGCAATGGTAAAAATGATAACACGACTCGCAACAACGCAACGGAGGGGTTGTTTTTCACGAGACGCATGATTGATTGCATCAAATGACGTTAAAAATGTGGAAAGCGAGTGGAAAAATATATTTGAGTGGTCCAACGCGCTCTTGATAGATAGAAACGTGTTATGATTTTATTGCCGCATTTGTAATATTAATTTTATTAAATTATATGCAGCGGTAGATAAATAGGATGTGCTAAAGCAACTGCATGAGTCAAGTAAAATATGTAAGTGTAAAATTATTTATAATAACTAAACTCTAGCATACATTAAACGGTCTTAGAAGAGTGATGTTCTATCTTTCTTACTTTGTGTATCATTGCCATATAAAAATATATCAGCTAGTATAAAATATCTTTGTCTATGTAAATGACATAGCAATACATAAACAAGTGCTAACAAAATCTTTCAATGTCCTTGAGTAATCCGAAAAAATGTAAAAAACAATAAGAGTAAGCAGTAACGAGCAATAAGAACTACACAATATGATTTTACTTATTAAATAAATTATTTTATGGTATCTTTGGAATTGTGATGCTCCAAAAAAAAATGTGTTTAAGGAACGTGCAGCTCCAAATATTAGACTAATTAATGGTAAGGTAATAATTCAGGGGCATACACAAAGAGGGGGGAAGAAATTATCTATACGACCTAATTAGACAAAATTAACTCTTTAATAAAAATCAAATATGCTTGCAAGATCACTTCAATTCATATGAACTGACCTAAATTTGACAAAACCATGAATCAATTGTGCAATAAAATATAAACAGTTTGAAATGTTATGGCTTATACGATTATTGCGTAAAATTGTACATTTATTAAATATTATTTATTACCTTTTTTAATTTAAAACACATATAAAGGTAAAGTGACAGCTCTAATATTTTATATTTTAGACACATGCGCCAGATTACCATTACATTAGGCTTAAGCTACCGATTATCTAAAAATGCCTTTAAACCCTTTTATTTAAGCTTCGGTTATATGAAACTGGATTTTCGAAGGGTCCCGCAAGAGCTCTTGATTACTTGCCGAACATAAATATCATTTAAAATTTGGCCATAATCATATTTCACGCCCGAGATAATTCACGATCGACGCAAACTTGGGCACTTTATTTCTTTTAGTTTTTTCTCTCCTTTTCTCGTCCTTGTCGGCCCTAAAATCTTTAGCGCATCCGAATGAAGGGCGGCTGGCTTTCAGCAAATTGATTAACCAAATTTCGCCGACTCGGCCTCTGTATATTTCATAAGGGTTTTTATTGCCAGGCCGTAATGTCTACTCACCAACCCGGAAACTTTCTTGGCCGTAACAAAATATCAAGAATTATCTCGGGTAACAAGCGGCGAGATCGCCATTTTACTGCCGATACTGTTTTGTTTGTACCAGTGATGTTGTTCGGGCAGTAAAGCGCGACCCTTAGAAAATATCGAAGGGCTACTGCAAAAACGCAAGATGATTTAAGTGCAGGCAAATATTAGACCAGTTCATGAATTCGTTTTTAACTGTAATAATATGTCGTAATAGTGCACATGTCAAGTCATTGCACACGTAGTACCCAAGTAGACTGTCGAAATAAACGCAGGAAAGAAAAACGAATTCAGTATATCAGTAAAGACTTTGAAAATAGAAAAAAATGTTCAGTTGTATTCTTAGATATAACCAAGACTTTTGATAAAGTGATTCACTCCGGATTACAAAAGTATAAAACTTCATACACATATTTTTTTAAATTATTTAATTCTACCTCTTACCATATAAAAAGATTAGCATTAAAAATAAACACTCTACAATAAAGCAAATGCATTTTAATTCACAATGAAATATACAATGTGCACAAATTCTAGTATTCCTCTTCGTCAGCTTTTTAATTGATTTATTATAGATCAGTAAACTTATTAGAGGTTGATATGAATGCACGAGTTTTTGTGATTAAATGGTTGTTTCTGGTTGTGGTTTATTTTAAGCTTTTATACTCTGATTTGAGTTGAAACGCGGTATTATAAAATATTCTGATTGATGAAAATAATCAAAATTCAAAGGGTTAAGAGGTTTTTCGAATGCACTGCACGTTTCGGTCGTGGAAGCTCTAACCGCGTTTATCGCCAACGAAATCTCGATAATAAATAATTTCATCCGGCCAAGGCGTCTGATCGAATATTCCCGATATTACCAGAGTCTAGACTAATCGTAAATTTTCTATATAAATATTAACGTTCAAAGGTTATGCTTGGGTATATTATCCGGGAAAACGTCACGGCCAAGTTGCTGTGACGACCTTCTGTGTTATTTCACTTTGTCGAGTTTACGACCGACCCGTCAAACTGGTCAAAATTCGAGACCAAACTCCCCTTTCGGCAAGGGAAGATATTGCATTATAGCACCGCCCTCTGTTCACTTAGCTTTGGCGAAATTGATTAGGCCAGTGGATTGCTTATTTATCGGTCCACTGAGAAGTCATGTGCAGCATTCAGCGAGCATATAACAGATTCGAGCTAATCTATTGATACACAATTTCTAATAATCGAAAACGTCTACAATATTTTTTAATTTAGAATTTATATATTATTTTTTAGTTGAAAATGATTTTAGTGTTTAAATCTCATATTTAAAAATATCATTTATTATGAAAAGCTTAATTGCAACTAGAAGCAACACAATATTTCACCATTTTTTCTTGAACCAGTTAGAAAATAAAGTAAACGTGAATGAGTTGATAAACATTTTGTCGTTGAAAAATATCATAATGGCGTTAAGAATATTTATTAACAGTAAATTTAGGATATTACTGACTTGTAAAGGCGTCAGTAATAGTGTATATTTTGGTTTAGGTTTTTAATTGCATTTTTATGTCCTTTGTATTTTTTAAAGAATTGACGCTGAAATATTTTTTACTTATCAGTGAACTTCAATTGATATTACTGTGTAATAATATGACTTATTAAAAAAATTGTCGTTTTTTGTTAATAAACTGGCATTAAGGACATGCAGTACATTTTTATTTATTTAGTAAAAAAAAATATTATTAAAAGTCATACTTTTGAGTATACAATTCACTGGTTGTTTTACAAAGTAATATTTTTCAATGTTTGATTGAAAACTTTGATGTTTATCAATTTTTTTTCAATTTTATTTATTAATTAAAATAAAAAAAATGCTCTGTAAACGTGTCTTTATTATTGTTATGTTTATTTTGATTGAAAAATGAAATTATTATTGTTATGTTTATTTCGCTTGAACCTCGTGAAAGTTACAGTTTATAAATTTTCTTTGTTTGACTTTGAATATCTGAAAATGAGAGAGGAAACTTATACGATTAATAAATAAAGTATATAAGACTACATTAGCAATCCAGAATCTTGAAATAAATAATCTGTTATCGTTAGTATGATAAATGCTAAGACACAAGATTTAATATTAAAAATAGGTTTAGCTGGTGTTGCATATTAACTGAAAAATCCAATTCGTGCAGCTATGATATCGAAACCTATTTTAGGTTTAAGAGTACATAGTATGAAATAATTTAAAAAAACAACAGAAACGCCAGGGCTTAATATCTGTTATTTTAATCAACTAAATTGATATACATATTCAGAAATGCTATGTCCGATCGAATTGCATTTGATCAAATGTACATTATTATTTTTTATAAAAACTAATCCGTGTTTTTTATTAAAATATTTTAATATAACAAAAAAATCAGTGCTTCTCAAACTATTGAACACAAACTTATCTTAAAGTAAATCTTAACTTGTAGTTATTTATACGTATGGATTTCTTTGACTTCTAATAAAATATACGTATTAAGTAATCAGTTTATTATTATATAGCAGATAATGTAATAACGAAATTATAAATTCGTATAATATAATTAATCAAATACATTATAGTCCAAGTAATTGTGCAAACCTTGCAGTCGCGTATTATTATCTATACAAGAGCTGTCCAACCTTTGAGGGCCGCATTTGAAATTTTTAATGTTTTTTGTACATATACTAATATTATTTAAAAATATAACTGTTAGTAGGATGTGTAAATCCTTTTCAAATTAATTTACAATACATTAATAAAAAAACTTTTAAGAATAACTAAGACATTTTTAATCAAAATTAAAGAAAATACACAAATAGTTAAGCTACACTCATATTAGGCTTTTTAAGATAAAATATACAGTTGAAAAAAATTAAATTTGGTATTAATGAGAACTCTGTTGTTTTGTAACTTTGTGTGCTTAAGTAGATATTTCTACTTCATATTTGAGGTTGGCAATATTAATAAATTTTAATTTGTCAATTAAAATATGAATCTAGAATTTAGGAAATTTATTGTAGAAAATGTACTTTTGCAAAGGTACGTTTTTCAATACTGGATAATTTTTTGCTAATCATAACTTAAAAAGGACCGCAAATATCAAATAGGACATTTATAATGTTACACCAACAAGGTAAAATCTTCCCATTTTTTTTAAATTTTTAAATCAGCAGTTAAAATCCACACTTTTATCATCAATTTTAGAGTTTGATTTTAAGCGAAAGGTTCATGTAAACATACCACAATTATAAAGTCAGCTTATTTTAAGGCTTAGAAAAATTAAATGTTATTAGGAAACCGAATTGATTGCGTTGTTGGCTATTATGCAAAATGCTCTTGAGTAACCCTCGCCGTAAATTAATACGTCATCTAATATTGCTATATCTAGTTGCCGAAATTATACCCAGGTTCAAATTCTTGTAGCGTTGCTAAGACAAGCAAACAAGACGAATCAAGCAATAAAACCCAAAGATTCACGAGCAAACATTTTAATTGAAGTTTCTGCTAAAAAGAGCGTCGCTTTTCGTTGAATAAACGCTTTAGCCGTAGTTCAATTACTATTCCCTTTGTCTACTGAGGTAAACTCCGTAGCTATGCACCCCCTTTGTACTCAAACAAAATTCCGGCAATGGTACAATTAAGATAATAATAAAAACATTTTAAATACATAATGCCAGGTAACTTACATAATTCTAAATTAGAAATTTGAATTGAATATTATTTATTTAATTCCATATATTTTGAGTGAATTTAGGTTCTCAGAATCAACACAATAATGCATAGACGCGCAATTAAAATATTGCGCAATTATAATTATAACCAATTATAATTTAAAAATAACTATTATATTTAAATAAATATTGCTGACACAAAAGACATAACAGAGAAATATTTAGTTTCGAGACAAAAGGTATCTACGCCAAGAAACATAACTTTGGGTTGAGAAAAAATTCTAGATAAACGAATGGATCACGCACACTGGATATGGATATTGCGTAGAACATTACATACGCGAACGTGTAAGATTTTTTTGCCGCACAATAAAATCACACTATGTACAAATACATATATATTTTATTTACAGAATGTATTGACAAATTTTGTATTAAATTTATGTATTTAGAAAAAATATTTTAAATTAAGTTATTTATTAAATAAAGAAGAAACTAATATGATGTATTTTTTAATTTTTTGAGGTTTAGAATAAAATGTTTTATGACTTTTAATGACCTGCCCGCTCAACATGTAAAAACGGTCACATATCAAGAGTTAAAATATGCTTAATCGTCGTATTGTTTAGGTATTTCTCTAAAGTTATAATTGTTTTTATATTTAAGTATGTAGAGCTAATTGGGTGTACATAATTTATTATTTGAGCACAAAAGGTTTTTCTGATTGTTATTGTGGAAACGCTGGGTACTTTTAAATAAAGTTTTATGGTTGTACAAATTGAGTCGATATTAATTGTTGATAAAAAAAATTGTGCTAGCTTTAAGTTTGTTTTAGAGGGCATATTTCAGTATTATTGCCTTTAAATGGCGCAAGCTCTAGAGCTTAGCTTTTGGGTGCTTATTTTAAGTCTGGCGGCGCAGCACCTGGGGCAGCTCATTGTCGGCAAAGTCTCTGGAGACTCCTCTCTCTCTGAGTGTGCAGTAGAAGGACAAAATCTTATCGGTGGCCTGACTAGATTTCCAAGGTCTAACTCCGAAAGTATCTGTATAAAATCTAAATAAACTATGCCTAACATATTTATATTCGTCATTTTTTTTTGCTATATTTTATTTATAAAAACGGCGTACAATATTAAATTTACAAAAACTTGTTTAATTCAAGGTAAATGGTCGTAGTTTTTAACCAGCTTAAAATATAGACTTACTATGCTTTGTTTCTGATATTAAAGTTTTTTTCTTTGTTACGTCGGGCGAAAGCTCTTTGTTAACAACAGTATGGTTATGATCTGATTTATATCGTGAGCAGTCTAATTTTAAAGTAATATACTTTGCACATAGACCATATAATCTTTTCGACACACTACTGTATTATATAATTATATAATGCACGTGCAACCTGAAAAATTCACTTAGCGGGACTTAATGTCTTTTTATTATAAAAACATATACCTTTTACTAAGTAGTTTGTTTATAGCCATTTTCTGGTTTATATATGAAAAATTAAAAGATAAAATAGAACTGGAATTAAAACATATAAACATTTTAAGTAAACTATATTAAATTATCACGTGTAATACTAATTAAACTGTGGAACTAAAGCTTATTGTGATTTTATAATATAACTATAATTTAAATTTGCTCTATTAACCGGTTCTAGAGCTTAGTGTGTTAATATATTGTTGCGAAATATTTTTTATGATTATGAGAATTTTCTTTAATTGTAGCTATTAAAAATCTACTATGAAGTTTTTTAAAGTTAGTTTTAAACGCTTTGTTATATATTATTTTGAATGACATGGAGCTTTATAAATATTTTACTTGTGACACTCCATACTGATCTAATTAACTGTTTATATAATAGTATTTTTTATGTTAAATATCGGTTTAGGGGCAGCAAGTTCCGCGACATTTTTATTGAACTTAAGTTTGGAAATTAAATATAAAGCCGGGTATTTGCTCGCCCTCTATTTAAGGTAATTTCCTTTTTCCCTCTAAAAAGTGGACGTAAGAGTTGTTTGGGTATTGTAAGAATAATTTCTTTAGTTTTCTCTCGGTATACTTAACTTTTCCATTTATTAAAAAAATATTATTTAAGTTCTGCTAAGATCTTTGTTACCGTAAGAACCAGTTATGATGACTGTGATGACATCGATAGGGTAGTATTTTTTAAAATAAGAATGTCATAAATATATAGAATAAAGAGAAACGGAACGAGCAAACTACGCTGCGAGACTATAAATAAAATTTCACGCACTATTAAAAGTTTAATATTTAGCAAAATAACAAAGAGTATGAGCGTTTTGTATTTATATAATCAAGAGCTTTATTTTTTAAAATATAATTAATAGGTTAAGCTAAGATAGAAAATGGTATTAAATACTTTATCTATACTTTATTTTTTTCATGTTAAAATAAGCGATAATGTGTTTACTATAAAGCTAATGAGACGATATATTTATAAAATGAAAACTTGTTCATTGTTTTTTTCAATTGAATTTTGCCTGTTTTCCAAATAGTTAAGTAATACTTAAATGATAGGCACAAATTAAATATTTTTAAAATGTACTGAAAAGTTTTTTATAGATTTATTATCCAATTTATCTAGCTAAGTCAGTATTTCTTACTTGCGTAATTAAATGCGTAAATTATATAATTATCTATCACTGATTTATGAATTTTTACAAATAATTGGTGTGACTTTTTATACGTTTTTGATTAACTGTGCTTTTGTGTCAATGATGCACCAACAGTTCGCATCATAAGATTCCCTATCGAGCTCGACAGTTTACCGTTACATTCTAATTAGAATCCACTACTATTTGCCTCTCAGCCATACACCGTGGGGGTGTTACCCTGCGCTTCTAAAGAAATATTCACCATTTTATTTTTATTATATAATAATGCTCTTTTCTTATAATAAATACAAATATTTTATTGCTTTTTGAAACATAATAAGAACAAAAATAGTAGAAACACATTTAATAATTATTATAATAATTATATTTATTTAAAAGATCGTTGAAATTCTGCGCAAAATTAAAAAAATCAGATAAATAAGTAGAAAAATTATGGAAAGATGTGAATAGTATTGCAGGTTAATCAAATTTATTCATTTAACAATCCAAAACTGACGCCGATCCCCTGGAAATAAAAGTGGGAGGGGTGTCGCAAGCAACGAAGAAAGAGATAAAGCATGCTATTTCATGTAACGGTACTTCGTCCAGACGACATGAGAATCTTATGAAGCCAACAGTTCATACCACAGACAGTCGACCCTTCAAAGTTTCTGCAAATATTTATATTTATGAATACAAGCATACGTAAAGGTTATTAATATATAATATTATATTGAAATAGAATAAAAGCAAATTTATAAAAATATTGCTTCTGTATAAAATTAAATTTTAGATAATTAAGAATGTTTTCGTATTTACATATTTACAAACTAATTACAAGTATTTTTATTCAAAAACTACACGTGTGAATAGGTAATTTGTGTATATTTAAGTAAATAAATGATTTTTTCAAATTTATAAATAAATAAATTAATACAGAGCAAACATTTCATGATATAAAAATAATGAAAAATTATAATAAATCAATGTACAACTAAATATATATGTGAATATATTTATAATTATAAGCAAGTTAGTTAAATAAAATTCAAAAGATCTCAAATAAATGATATTAAAATATTTATTTAGCCATCTTATTTATCGTTATTATGATTATGAATAAATTTAATCTTGAATATTAACTTTTAAAAAATATTCAATATTAATAACTAAATTGTGTTTAAAGTAAAACAAATTTTTCCAAGTAACGATTAACGTTCTAAAGCTTTTAGAAAAGTAACATAATTTTTTTATAATCTTCACAATTTTCAATATGTAATATTAATATTTTCTGGCAATAATTTTTACCTGAATGCGCATTTAAAATTATATATTAATATTTAAAAATATTCAGAAATACAAGTTAAAAAAATTTTATCATATTTTTTGTAATGAATGGATAATTAAAATTATATATAAATACACTTTTGTCAAAAATACTTAATATTAGAATTATCTTTATTGAACTATAAAACTCGCAAAACGATAAAAAACTAAAACGAGTTGTCGTATAAAATTCCTATTAGCATAAATAGATTAGATAGTTAACAGTTTTAGGGATCTACAAATTTTAAACAATAAGAAAAATTGTATAGTTATATATTTTATTATCGCTTTTTTGCATAATTATACATTTTTTTTTGTTTTAGTTTTTCATCGTTTAAGAAAGTTTAATAGTTCAATGGAAGTAATTTATTTATTAAATATTATTAATCATTTATATCTTTATAATAATTCTTCATTACAAGGTCTTGAAACGTTTACTCTGTTGTTTATTTATTGTTGTTTATATAAATTAGGGAAAATTATTAATTTACTTTCATATATACAAATAATTATTTACACACGTAGCCTTTGAATGAAAATATGTGTAATTAGTTTCAAATTTGTATTTTACTTAACGGTTTGTAAATGTGAGAATATTCTTAATTACCTAAAATGTAATTCCGTATGAGAGAAGTATTTTTTTTAATTTTCTCTATCCCTATTTATATATATTATTACATATTTATATCCTTCACGGATCCTGCTATTTACGGATATAAATAATTAAAGAAACTTTGGGGGATTAACTGTCCGAAGGATCAACTGTCGGTGAATCAATCGTCACTGAAAGTGTGTTAATATACATATATGTACATATATCGTTATTAAAGTACTGGCTAACTTCCATTTTTGCTTTTTAACGGTGTAATATTAGAGTGTTTATTTTTAAGTAAATTAAAAAAATTATCTCTAAGGAATTATCAGCCGGATTTAAATTAATACATTACATGTGAAGTAACGTTTGTAATCTTGGATTACTGCTTACGAAGTATACATTGATTTGGCGCAAATTGTTTTTGATTAACGTCTCTGGGTGGATGTGCTATTTACATGGTCACAAGATTGCTCTTCCACTGTATTTGGCCGAGAGTTGTTGATCTGTTTTGTTTGAAATAGTCATTAGAATGGCTTTTAAATTATAAAAAAATTGCAGGTGATTGAATTTTAATACGTTGTGTATATATATATATACAGTTATTTTAGGTAAATAAAAATATTAAATATTTAAAATTGTGTTAAATTGAGTTAATTAATATTGGTTAAGCTATTTATACATAATAATATAAATAATTTATTATACTAGCTCTAGATAAAAATAGATTGCGATGCTAGTTAACATGTAGCTGGAAACATTTAATTGTTCAAAGCGTATGGACCATGGCGAACCATACACGTTCACTAGACTATCGATCGTACTCATCCCGATACAAGGTATGATCCGTGCAAAAACGTTCGAATTCAGCGCTCTCCTACTTTAAGGGGAGTAGAGGCTGTATAAAGGAAAAAAGAAGAATGGCGTGATAAGGCTCGATTATTAATGAGGTCGCGTCGTGCGTGTGTGTGGCGCGCGCGTTATTGACGAAGACGTACGAGTGAAACGCTACACGGAAGCGACACAATACACACTTTTGCCCTGCACAACGGCTGAAAGGGCTTTTGTGCCGCTGGAACCTGGTTTTTCAAAGCCATTGTCCTAGGTATACACACGCTGTCTGCGAACTACTACTACATCATTACACTAATTGTTCCACGGCCCCCGATGGGGTTTAACTGGCCGCGAGTCCTTTTATTTTTCCCCCTTAGCACCAACGAGTGTATGAATTTCGAATAATTTACTGCGAAAAATTTCACAGCGCTAGTTCTCTTTCGCCTGGGGTGACTCTTTAGCACAAAGCGCTGCTTCATTCGGTTAGAATCCAGCGTGAAAATGCAGCAGAGGTAACGAGCGATGAGTAAATTCGATTTTCTCTGTGGCGCATCGACTCTGTTAATTTAATTTATATAATTAAATAATTTATTTCTGTATTAACCGATTGCGTCATGCATTTAATATAAAGTCAACATACTTTTTTAAGTTGAATCATGACTTTTACTATTTATATTTATTTTCACTATGAGATATAGTAATCTATATTAGCGGTCAGAAATTTTCTTTCTTTCAAGAGAAATAGAAAATTTATTTATTAAAAAAAAAAAAAAATTTATTTAATTGTTATTACACTAAATTAACTTAAATTTATTTAATTAATAATACATAATTTTTTTTTTAATTAATAAATTGCTAATACAATAAATAAAATTAATCAAAACATACACAGAAAATATAATATGTACATAAACAGAAATAAAAAAACTTTAATATTATAATTAATTTCATAATGCAAGAATGTATTTTTTATTCCATTGCGGACACCCGCATTATTTTTATTTTTCGGATTGTCCTAGAAATATTACAGTGTAATCTCTTTATAATGAATACCGAAATTACAAAATTTCCAGTATAACGAATCTTAAATTTGTCCCCAAAAATCTTTATACAAAATGTTTTCATTGTGACAAAGACTGATCTCAGTATAAAGAAATATTTTGAACCGAATTTAAGAATGACGTTACAACTTGATACAATATTTTTCCAAATTCAGGCGTGTGCCTGATGTGTTCACAAGCGACATTCAAGATGTTTCGCCGACCCTCAAATTGTTTTTATAAAACATTTTTTAACAAATTTTATTGTGTTCATTTTAGTATTCTGAAAAATAGACAAAAAACGATCTTTCAATCTTGTAAGAGGTTATTTTGATGTTGTAGTAATATGGTAGTTCAAAATAAAATAAAAATATGTTCCTTACATTCAATATAACGTCCCGTGAGCTTCGCTATACTGAGATTTCACACCTACGTACATTATCACCCTGGCCGTTTTTTTTATACCTAACTGTTCTTAATTGTCTTTATTTTTAGTATTACATATATGTACATTTTTATTTATTATTAAATACTTATTAAAATACTCTGGTAATATATTATTTTTTACCTTATACATATAAAATATTGACTTTTGATATTTCTTAAACATATAGGCATTACTAAAACCTAATTTTATTTAAAACTATTAGCATTACTCTATTATGCACAATAATTAAAGTGAGACAGTATTGCATTATTTTAGATTATTTTTTTGTGTTTATACTTAACATAGTTCTTTTCCGAGATAATATATTTATTTATCTACTAATTTTTCTTGCATATTTAATTATGTTCTTTAATTTTTTTATTGTATATATTTACTCCTATATATTTCATATTATCAACTACTTCTATAATAGGGTTATCTATAACTATTTTTATAGTTTATCTAACATATCTAAACATATGTAATTTTTTTTATCATGTTTCTATATCATTTAATATATATACAGTATTTGAAATATCTTAGACTTTCTAACCTTATTACATATGCAATAAGGTGTCATTATGAATATTATGTGTAAATAGCATTTTATTTTTTTAAATATGTTATTATTTTTTATTAATCTTATAGAAGGTGTAATTTATTATTAAAATTACATTTTTTTAATTTAACAACTAATATAAAATATTATTGAGAAACTAATAAACTTTAATTTTCAAATTATAGTTTGCATTAGTGTCTGGATTTTTCAGTGTTAAAGTTTTACTAGCGAAAGTGCGCTGAAAAGTTAAGTTTTAAAATTAAACTATTTTTTTTCTCCTGTAATATTTTAATTTAAAAACGGTAGATATAAAGACTGTAAGCACTTTACCTACATATGATTTTTATTGTTAGATCATTAAAGGTTTATTAAGTTATGAAGGGTATATTTGTAAATTAAAAATAGTGAGAGCGAAAGGCGTGCGGAGCACACGCGGCGTGCTCTCAAGCACGCAGCGGAATAAATAAAGTCGAATGGTTAGTGATAAATACAAAGGAATGCATTTCATATATCCAGACTCACATTAAGAAATTAGATCATCGCTAATTTTATTGATTTTTTAATCATAAATAAACGTTGATAGTTTAACTATATATTTGAAGAATAATATAAATTATATTTTAATCCTGAATTATCGCATTGCCAAGACTATCGAAACCGAAGTCAAAATCGTACCACTAAGTGGAGGTATTGTGAAGCGACCATCAGAAGATCGAGAAAAATAGCAGTTACACAAAGAAATCACCAAAATTCCAAGAGTTCTAGACGACTTAAATTAGAGTACTATAGGAAAAATAAGCACGTATTTATTTGCATAATTAAACAATAAGTTTTTAAGCTGGGAATTTTAAAATAATTTATTATTATAAATTTGGTATGCACCTTTCGATTTCTTAGTTTATTATTCACACATTATTTTTTACAATAATCTACTGTAAACTTATAAATAAAATTTTTATTGAAAATAAAGTTGGAAAAAAACAAATGATTTTTATGCAGAATTTTTATTTTATAAACTTAGCGATTGTATAAAATATGTATCGAAATATGCATCTCTTGAATTTGCCTTGAGATAATATTTTTTACCGTTTTATATATAACGTAGGAGTATAAAATCAAGTAAGCTATAAAATAAAATGATATATGGACATCTGTCATCCATAAATGTTCATAAAGGATGCCGCATTATGTGGGTTGTCGCGGGGATTAGAGAATTAAACAGTGCGGTTTCATTCAGAATTTTTTTAAGCTAAACAATATTTTTTTTAGCGATTTTAATATTAAAACTTGCCTTTTGTATAAATTAAAAATTCATACGTGCAACTACGATTTTTACATACATTTTAAGCATACTATGAATTATTACTAATGAATAGCATACTGTTAAATAAAAATGCCCAAATATATTTATAAGAGGGTGTATTTTAACATCTTAATTGAGTCAAAAGTTTTGGTATATTAAAACTAATTAATAATTTTATTAAAATTGTATTAGCATTAAGAATTATATTTTTGAGTTGTAGAATATTTATTAAGTGCACGAGCGTAAAAATGTTGATGATAAATAATAAAAAGAAAAATATTGATCTTATCATTTCAAAGCTTTCAATTTTAAGAGGTTCCATCACTTGACAAGAAACAGGAGAAAATTTCAAAGAGCTGCGAAAAGCAATACAAATTTCAAACAAAAAGTCAACAATCGAATTTCCTTAAACACGACAATTGCATTTATGAATATAAAAGTATTTTATAAAGGTATTCTAAAGAATGGTTTCATTTATGTTTATCTGGCTTATTCGAATAAAAAAATATTTTTAATAATGTTCAATACAGATAAATTTAATTATCTATGAAAGTAATAATTTTGTCAATATTTTAGTATCGTAAAGATATTGTATCAATTACACTCAGTCGACTAGGTAAATAAGCGTTAAATTGGCTTCGTGCCACGTAATATCAATTACTTCTTTAATTACTATTATACGGAATGTAATTAAATGTTTCGTTAAGTTTTGAGTAACGATTGTTTGGTTCTTTCTTCTCCCGATAATTAATAATTGTCTTTCATTTAATTATTTAAGATGTTTCAACTGAAATTGTGTTAAGTTGCAGCACCCTCGAATTTAACTCACTGAAATTAATAATTAATTAAGCACTGGGATGTTCTAGTTAAATTTAACTGTAAACTCCTAGACGACTCGAGCTGTCGATGGTTATGTTCACGTCTAAAATGTTTCCTTTGGGGATAAAATCTGGAATGCTCAGCACGTAAGATAAATAGTGTACATAATTAATGGACTCTTAAGTGCTTGCGGAATCAATTATTACATTACTGTTATAATTATTATACATAGCGATTAATTACTCAATGATAATTTATTTGTTGAGCTATTATTTAGGGTTCATCTCTAGGGAACGCACATAATATTCATTAATTCTGAATTCCTAGAACCGCATATAGAGGTCGGCTAAAATACAGCTATGTTTATAAAAAATTGAAATGTAATTATTTTAAATACGCACACCGTTTAAAAATTGTTTTTTAACGATTTATATTAATATATTTTATAGAATTGCTATGACCGTTCGCTCACTTTACACAATCTTTTTCTAAAGAAGTGCACAAAGAAATGTTCTAATATTTATAATTTATAAAATTATTATAGAAATTACATTACATTAAAATTGACTTATAGAATTGTTAACTAAAATAAATCAAATTTAAAAAGTAATAATAAATTGTGATATGGTGAAAAACACGCTTTAAATATGACACCAAAAATATTGTTCGAGAATACAATGTAATATTTTTCCAATAGTCCAATACATATATTATTAATATTGTTACATTACGACGATTCCAGTTAATGCAGAGAAAAGGAACGGCGAAACGTTTTTCTATTGTAGTACCTTTCATTGTCCATTGGCGTGTATTCATTCGCTTAACAGTTGTGAAAGTATTACAAAAGAACACGACGGCTTTATGGATTTATTCAAGAGGTAAATCTATAATATAATATATTAGATATTGAATTTTTGTGTTTATGTATGAAGTTGATACTTATCTAAATTATTAGAAATAAACTATATCATTTTATTCATACTATAATAAAGTATCAGACCATAATATCAACCATTTTTTTATTTAATCATAAATCTGTTTTTTTTACTATCTTAAAAAATAGTCATATTGGCAATAATAATTTTATGATTCGCAATACTCAATTTTTATTTGTTTATAAGTTATGTTAATTTAAAAGATGATTCACTAGGACTTTTAATTATATGTTAATAAAATAAGGTAAAATAAATAATTTTTAAATGACATACAATTAATATTAATTGTAAAGATAAGCTTCAGTAAATTAATTACAGTGTTTTTACGCAGTTTTAGAAAGATAGGTTTATATTTTCTTGAAAATAAATACTTTATGTTGGACATTGGATTTCCTTCAATAATATTTTATTTTAATTCAAACATGATCAATATTTTTAACAAAGAATTTAAAAAGTTTGTGACGCGTCACTTAATACATATTATATCTGTTTCTATAAATTTATTTGTGATATTGGAGACCAATAATAATTAGTGTCGGTTTACCCTGTTAGGTTGTTTAATATAATTATTCAAAAATATATTCATAATCACTGATTAACAACACGGGTTTCGTTCACGTCGTTCTTCTTGTGCCTTTTGAAAGCGGTGACAAAATCTAGGTCGATGTAGTCTATATCAGCTTTCAAAAAGCATTCAAGCAACTTCGTTTCAATTAATGGCCTTCAAGAAACATTTCAAATAACCAGATATACCTGCGTTTATTAAGGAGTTAAGATTGATCACATGGCTTAATCGGTTTAAATAAAACCGTTCAAAATCAGTTTATCGTTTTATATGAATGGCGCAGTAAATAACAACGAAGAAAATATTTAAATGCCTGTTTTTTGCGTGTGTAAAATATTATAATATTAAAATAATAATTTTAATTGAACTAAAACAGTTTTCGCAACTGTGAAAAATAATTACACGCACCATACAAAGATTAAATTATATACCAAGGGAGTTGAATAATCAATTTGTTGAACCATAATACAGCGTCTCTGTACGGCAACAAAAACGTTAGGTTGAAAGACTACATGTTCTCCTACAAATTTAATTTTAATATTTAATTTAACTGAGACTTAAATAGGCTCAAGTTTTAAGGTTGTAAATTGTTTACGCTCTTGCACGCACGTAAAGAAGATACTATTGTGAGAATTTCCAATTAAGCTACGAGTTTAATAGTGTTGGTCCCATTAGACGTAACGATAAAAAGAATACAATTTTCAATTCGCCAATTCGCGTTACGGTTAAACGGTAAAAATTTTATGTTAGAATATAAATGTGTAAAAGCAATTTACTGGTTGGATACATTTATATTTGTGTGCGTGAAGTAAGAGCAATGATATTATATGATCTAAATCTAAATAATAGATATGCCATGAGAATAACATACGATTAAATTTGTAATTAGCTTTTTCGGAGAATTCTTGATAGATACCTGTTTCAATTAGGCAAAATTTAATATGAGACATTTATTGAGTATCAAAAAACTAATTATCTGCTTACTCCTATTGTTTTATAATATATTTACGAATGAGTTGGTTTTCGATTCATTTTAATAATTAATTAAAAATATATTATAAAAATAAAATATAAATAAATTATAAATCAAGCATTGTCAAACATACATTGAGCAGCAAAATTAAAATATTATAAACAAAGGTAAAATAATAATAATTAATTTAATAAAAATGTAATAATACTTTTCAAAAGCAAGTCCAATTTTTTAAGTAAATTTTTATATTTTAGAATTATTAATTTAAATTATATTTTGAAAGCAATCGAACAATATTTACTAATGAACTGTTATTATATTGAGTTATTTAATAAATTTGGCACAGTAAGGAGCAAAAGTCACTTTAATATGATTCTTTTTTTTTTTACATAATATTGCACATATTTATTTACATATTTAAAATAATACAACATCGGTAAAAACCATAATGAAAATTGTTTCAATAACGTCTCTGGAAAATATTAAAGCTTATTATTTATTTAAAATTAAATTAAGATCATCGTGACTTAACAGTCTTCTTTAATGTGTCACGATGATATAAAACATACATTATATTATTACAATAAGCAAAAAATAATACACAGTAAGAAAGAAAAATAAATCATATAATATTAAATGAAACGATAGTAATTATAACTAAATTGCAATCCAAGCGACCTAAAATTTAATTAAATTTTTAAAGTAATATCTATTACACATTTTGTGTTAAGTTTCTTGTTATTTAAAACTAATTGACAAAATATATGAAAATTTTTGTCATTCTGACATAAGGCAATATATCCAGCTATAGGCTTTTGATTAAGACAAGTTTTAATAATGAAAACTGTACCTTGGTTACATATTACTTGAACCTGATAAAAATATATATACCTGGAGTTCTCCCCTGCAATAAAATCGTCCTAAACGCTTTAATAGAAGTTCTTTCAAAATCATTCTAATAGAAACTAGCAATTGTACAATATTACTGACTGTAAGGAAAATAAAATATATTGATTAATATATCATTAGGCGTTCATTTACATTATTAATCATTTTTATATTTCAAGATTCTTATATACCTTGAATGTCTCTTTTTATTTCGATTTTGTTTTTGATGTTTTCAAGTAGTGAATCCGTGAATTCAATTAAGGTTTCTTTAACAAATTTTCTCTGAAAAAAAATTAATAACTCGCTCGTAAAAAAGCAATTGTTGTAGCCTTAGATTGTTCTATTGGTTTTAAAAACATCTTTTGTTGCGAAATTGTAACTTTTTTTCATTAAATTAACAGGAAACTCAGATTAAAATTTAATATGTAACATTTTTAATTGGCGCTCCAAATTCCCAATCATAAGTTTTGTGACGAAAACGCCACATATAAAACAGAAACGATTCTCCCCAATAATGACGAAAAAAGGCTATTAAAAAGTGAGGGTATTAACCACCTGCACTATTTGTAATAATTTAGAGGTCATTCTAACGACGATTATAGAAAACAAAAAAAAAAAATTTAAAGTAAGTTCACGCAAAGTATTTTACACTACAATGGAAGAGAGAATTCGTTAAAAGGCAATTGCGATAATTATCGGAAATATTGCACATCCGTCCCAAGATATTAAGTACCGCTGAAAACTACTATTTGTTTGGAAAGTACGTACCTTGAACAATACAATACATTATAAAATAAATGACACCTAGTAACAAAGGAAAGAAACGCGATGGGAAGCGCAGAATCGAATCGTCAGACAAATTTTAAGGAGCCGCAGCAGCAGAAAAGAACAGAGACACAAGAGACATTAGCAAATTGTTTAAATAGCATCACGAGAAGACATCTCAACAACTCCCGGCTGCTCCACTACACAGCCGACAATAATACAACTCGACACTCCACGAAGACTCTTTGAATTCCAAGACCTGCCATTTTAACTCTATTGCCTGATAGCTGCATTTAAATTATTCTATATATGTAGTAATTTATATATTTTTAAAACTGTTAAAAACTTTTCCAGCGTCTATTTGGCTAAAAAGTCACACTTCTTCGGCCTCAAAACTGATTGTGAATATGTTGATATATTGGTTCGCGATCGACGCGATATTACCGATAAATATACTATGTATATGGCAAACGGAACTTACCCTTTTTATTTCTTAATTTTCAATGCACGCTGGATATAAATCCTGTGCTTTCAGTTCAACTGACAGCAAGCAAGTTTTCGTTTTTTATTAGCCCACATTGAATAAATTTAAATTATAAACGTTACAAAACTGTTACTCAGATTCACAGATTTCATTACAAGATAAACGCTTGTACATATCACCCGATTGAATCTAAGTCTCGCTGGTTTTAAAGTCTTTGCCGCCTATGCCAGATTATCGGTTAGTGTTCTTTGACAAAAGCTCGACGACGGCTCAAAGCCTCTGTCCCATTTTGCCGCGGAATAAACGTGTTCCGAATAACCAGAGCTTCTCCCGTTGAGCTTCGGCGAAAAACTTTTTATGCGTGAAATTGAAAGGGCCGCTGCTGTGTGTTTATAGGTATGTATTGTATAGATAAAACGCACCATAATATATTCGCATCGCAAAAATTTCATTGCATAAATCTTAGATATTCGAAGAGAAGAAAATCGACGTGGTAGTCAACTTAGGAAAACTCTTTGGATATTTATTGGTGGGGGTGGAAATTTTATATAGACGCTAAAAAATAAATCAAAGTATTTGTGTTACATGAACTTATAACTAAATAAATCATATCCCAAATTTATAGGTAGGAGGCGGGGGTAGGGGTTAACTACTTATTTTACAAAATATTTATTTATGATATATTTTTTTAAAAATTTTAATATGTTTGATATCGGCTCCCTTCTTTAAAGATTTTATATTTACACTGTTCAAAGATATTTCAAGGTCACCAACCCGCCGATTTTCAATCCATTTTGTCTCTAATGTGCTTCTTTGAATATGGTTTCAGAGTAGAGATTGAAAAGAGTAGGTTTTGATACAATTTTGTATTGGAATATTTTCAGTTTGAACTCCTTCAATTACTACTGATAAAAGTCTTACATCTCTGTCATCTATAGACCTTAGACCGTCAATGAGATGAAAATGTTCTATGCGACTTGTTTTGACTATGTTTTCTAAGAATCTATAAAGCAAATGTAAACAGGTTTACGAACTTTGTAACATCTCTGAAGTAGCGTTGCATGCAGAAAAGCTCGTTTCGTGTACCTAGATATTTCTTGAATCCAAAATTGTTTCCTGCTAATAGCTTCTTTGTAAATAATGTAAATTCTTCCTTGTATATTTTTTAACAGAATTTTCAGCGAGTGACTCATTAAACTGATAAGTGTAAGTCACTGCAAATGTTCAAATTGTTCTTTTTTGGTAAGATAATAAATTTTGATCGTAACCAGTCGTTGGATATTTGTTCAGTAAAGTATATTTTATTGCATTTTTATTTCTTCCAATTTTTGTGGCTTAAATATATTTTTAATAAAATGATAAATATTATTATGTTCTGTCTGATATTTCTAATATTTCCTTCGTCATCCATTTTTCCTACTTAAATCATTGTCGTTCTCATATTTTCCCAGTTCGAGTTTATTTCTTCTCCTTCCCTTTCCGGTCATAAAAGTTTTGTTTACAATTTCAATATACATAATTTGTTTCAAAATTTAACTTGTATTTTTTCGTTATTATTTATTTATTTATTTATTTACTTTATTAATTTATTTAGCTTAATAGCTAATCTTTACATCTAACAAATTTAGTAAACATATATAAAAATATATAAAAAATACATAACAGAAATAAAAAATAAAAATATACAATAATAAAGTCTTAATATTATAATTTATTTCTATATGTACGAAGGTGTTTTTTTATTCCATTTATGAAACCCATTATATTTTTGCTGTTTCGGATTTCTCTTGTAAGACTATTATATAAATCAAAACCTCCGTACATAATTCCCCTAGCCGTACTCGTTTTCTTATACTTAATTATCTTTAAATTTTCTTTATTTCTAGTATTATATTTATGTACATCTTTATTTCTTATTAAATACTTATTAAAATATTTTGGTAACATATTATTTTCTAACTTATATATAAATACTAAAACATTCATACTCAATAATTCTTGAACATTCAACCATTCTAATCTAGCAATCATACTTTTACAATTAGTTAATCTATTTTTATTTAAGATTACTCTCATTGCCCTATTTTGTAATTTTTGCAACATTTGTTTATCTAATTTATTTAACATATTTAATAGTGTTGCACAATAATTAAAATGGGGCAATATTATACTATTGTAAATTTTTTATTTTATTTTTTTGTATTTATACTTAATATATTTCCTAATCTAGATAATAAACCTATTTTTCTACTAATTTTTTTTAATATGTAATTACAATGTTCTTTAAAATTTAATTTTGTATCAACAATTACTCCTAAATATTTTATATTATCCACTATTTCTATACTAGAGTTATTTATTACTATTTTGGTACTATTGTCTAACACATTTTTATAATTAATAAACATACATTTAGTTTTATTCTCATTTAATTTAAGTACATTATTCTTTAACCATATTTCTAATATACTTATTTCATTATTTAAATTATTTACAATTTTTTTTAATGTTATCACCTATGCAATACATTAATGTGTCATCCGCAAATAGATGAATTTTACATTTTTTTACGTTATTAACTATATCATTAATATACAAAACAAATAACAATGGTCCTAATTTAGACCCTTGTGGTACTCCATAAGACACTAATTTCTCTTCAGAATATACATTATTTATTTTAACTTTTTGTTTTCTTTTATATAAGTAATTATTAAACCATCTTAAAACTATATCACTTATAGATCAATTGTTATTTTAGTTAATGATTTTTTAATACTTTGAAGCCTCTTTTTTATATTGGCAACACAGAAAAATGCCATATTATTATAAAATCCTGGCCCCAGCTGCAGTGACATCTATTGCTTATAAATTGTATATATAATAATTTATAATTAATAATATAGATTATGTCTGATTGACTGACTCAGTTGGTGCAGATTTACTGTCAGCCTGTCAGGTTACAACCGAAGATTTAATAAAAATAATATACAAGTTAAAATATTATAAGCCTAATTATAATATTAATAGAGTGTAAAAATAATATTTTTATATTAAAAATAAAAGAAACAAGATACTATTAAGGTATTATTTCATTATTACATAAAGTGTATTATATTATAATATTAAAATATTTTTTTATTAAATTTAGCAATTTATCAAATCATTCATGAAATATTTATTATTATACTCCAGACTTCATGCGCGTAATTAGTATTTTCACAACAAAACTTTTGTCTATATTCTACATAATAACTCTTGTTAACTAATTGTAAACTTTTCTTTTGGAGCATGTAACACATTACAAAGTAAATTACAAAATCATGGAGAACCTCTATACATGTTTGACAATTGTGTGTTTTACAAGTTTATGAATAAGCATGTGAATATAATAATCTTCATTTGTAGTACACGTGGGTATTTATCATAGTTCACGTGTGTAAGTAATTTACCCATCCTTATGAATTAATTATACCGTGTTTTCTGATAAGCATAATTAGATAAAAGGTAGGGTAAATGAATAATTAGAAACATACAGACTGTCACATAATTGTAACGACATATTATATGAGCAATTAATATGATTGTGACGTATCATACGTGTACGCGTTTTAATAATGTGTGGATTGAATAATATAATTACAATTTATTCAGTGATATTCACAACTGATTTGTTTGATTCATTGATAATGATATAATTTCTTAGATTTTCCTAATCCTGCAGATACTTTAGTCATGAATAATTCTGAATACAATCAAGCTAAGTCATGTATCGTAACATTATTGTAATTTATTATTAAATGTTATAATAGTTTATAGTAAATAAAATATATCATAAAATCACAAATTTCCTTATTTATTTTTATGCATTGATTGTGCTTACCCCGTTGTAAAGCATTGGTCTAACATTTTTATTGTTATCAAAATATAAATAAATAAAGCAATTTGTAGTGACTAACATATCTCTACAGAAATGAAATAGCAATGTATTTTATTTTAAGTACAATTAACAGTAAACGAGTTGATTTTATTATAATCGATTGTCTGTAAAGTTTATTAATATATTTTAAAATAAAAAAAAAATATTTCAATTTAAGCCTAAATCATAAATTGTTGCTTAATGAGTTAGGAAAAAAAGTATCGTTTATATTCATCAAAACCTTTCAAATGAAACCTTTGTATCTATGTTCTCAATTATTCATAGTTTTCAACTATTCGAATATTAAATAAAAAAAATAGGGTTACCTGTAAAATATTATTTATTTAAAAAATATGTATGATTTTATAATATTTATATTTTATAAAATATGCATGAAATTCTTAAATTTTATAAAATATGCATGAAACATTGCTGTGTGAATTACTGATCAGTAGGGGCGACTAAATTAGGATGATTTATTTATTATTACATACATCATTTCAGTTTTTCTAATGACTAGAAATAAGATAAGCTGCTATTAAATTAATTTTAAAAATTTGATGAAATATTTAAAGTATTAAGAATTTATTGTATGTATATATAATATGTAGGTATATTACAATAGCTAATAATGTTTAAACCGGATTTGATTTGTATCGGGGTTTGTTTTGTGTGGATTTGCATATAAATTAAATAACTAGGAAAAAAATATTGTACTAATTGAAATATAATCTTTGCGTCTTAAAACAGTAAACACAAAAGCGTAACACGAACATTACAAAAACTAATAAGCGTTAAATGATAATAAAGGGTTGCTTTTTCTACAGTTTGATTCTTTCAACAAACGAATTCTGTGAATTTCGGTCGTGTTAGATACCGCCGAAAAACAATCTATTCATAAATCTTTTTTAAAAAATTCTTATAAAGATAGGGGTCATCGGTATAAATATAAGAGCACAGCCAACCATCGATCACTTTTTAAGACACTCTCTCACTGACCGTTTCTGCCACTTTTACTAACATTCACTTCAGAGTTCAAGGCATTCTTGAACTCGCAGCTCTTACAAACTTTGACTTTAAAGAGGCTGACCCAATCTCATACCATAAAAGACGTCCATAATCCAAGGTTAAATCCGCTTTGGAGATAACTAGAGTCCACGATTTTTTTAACATATGTATATGTATCTTGATACAAATATAATTTAAAAAAGACTTTTTATTACTTTCTATTTTATCCACTACTTAAATATATTAAATAAAACAAGCGTATATTTAATATTCCTAATCAATTTCACAGCTTTACGTATTTTATAAATATTCCAAAAAACATAAGTTTTTCAAGAATTGTATTTTATACAACTGTGCGGAAAAAAGAGGACAGATACAATTTTTAGGATTATTTATATTTATGAGAATTTCATTTGGATGTGTCTTCTCTCATATTGTATGAACATCCGCACTCTTTTATTGAACTAGTTGAGATCCTGGCCGGAAAATGTGACACACTATTATTATCATATACACATTTAATAAGGATGTGTCACATGTGAAGCTGTTCTATTGCGTAAGTTAATGTAAAAATAGCATATCAGTAAAATATAAAAATATAATACAAAGATAAGAAAGATAACGACAAACCTATGTATGAATTGAAACTATATAATATTCTGTATTTGTTAAATAAATTAATCACCTTAAATCAGATACGTAAAAAAAAATTATAATTTATTTTAAAAATAAGGAACATATTAATTTTTTTTATTAAAATTGGATAATATTTGCTTTAAAGTTTTTTAATTATTTTTTTTCAAATTCACGGCCAAATAATGTTGTGCAAATTGTAGACAACGAATGTTTGCTTAAAAATATGATAAAACTAATGTAAATATTTGATAATAAATGCATATAAATACAGCAAGTTCGAAATATATCTTATTCTAGAATAAATCACCCAACAAAATGCGTTTTCAAAGATATATTTTTTATGTATTATTTGTTGTCTTTTCAATCTACACTTCTTCATCTTTGGCGAAAAGTAAGTATTTTAAATTAATTATAAATGATGTTTTTACTAATTTTGAATATATTATTTTTTTTAGAATTGATATTTTGTGATTTCAATCATTATGGAACTATAAATGCAAGCAATATCAATACTAATCTTTGTTCTCACCTAATGTTTAGATACATAGATATAAATGAAAATGGATCAGTTTTGATAAGTTCCGAAATTCAAGGTATTTAGTGGCCTTTACTATATATTTAAACATGTATGTATTTATAACATATTATAAATTTCAAATTTCAGAAGCCTTTAAAAAATTTAATGCTCTGAAAGATAATAATACGGGCCTTAAGACATTGCTAAGTGTCGGTGGATGGCTTTCTTCAGCAAACTTTTATAAGGTATATTTACAAATATTATACATGTAAACTATGAACTTTTCTTATATTTAATTTTAAAGATATCACAAAGCAATGAGTTAAGAAAGAGCTTAGCTAAAAATATTGTAGATGTAACTATTCAAAACGGTTTTGACGGCGTTAATTTATATTGGTTCGATGACAATTTAAAATATCACAGTTTCACCGCCGCACAAAAAGATTTTTTTATATTGCTGTTGAAAGAACTGCGCAGTGAAACAGATAAAAATAATTTAATTTTGTCTTCCTATGTATTGGCTATTAAATACAACAGAATTGTATCTTATGACATTCCAAAAGTTGCCAGGTGACTATTGATACAATATTATTAAAAAGAGTTTATTCTAATTTATTTATTTTTCTAGCCTAGTGGATTTTATTATTTTACATATTAATGCTGGTATTGAAAAACATATAACTACGCCAAGATTTAGATTAGTAAATATACATCAAAGTATTATTAAATTAATTTTGATGGGGGCTCCTGTAGAAAAGATAGTGTCAACAATCACTGATTTTCATGTTCAAAAATATATACTTGAAAACAGTTCTAAACATCACTTGGGTGCTTCTACAAATGGAACACATAAGCATATAGGTTACACGATGGTAAAAGATTTTCATGATATATATTTATATTTTGCAAATATTAAATGCAATTTTATATATTTACAGCTGTGCCCTGAAAACTTGACTAATTTTAAAAAAGAATGGGACCAAGAAGAATCTATAACTTATATGTACAATGGGCTTGAGTGGTTATCGTATGAAAACAAGGAATCAATTGAAATTAAGTTGGAATTTATATTGTTAATGAAACTTGCGGGAGTTATGGTCCAGCTTGATAACGACGATTATAGTGATAAATGTAGTAAAGGAACGTTTCCATTAATTAACCACGTGAATAATATTATGCGGAAATTTGATGATACGTATCATTTTTTAAATACTAAAAAAATAATCAACAACGAAATGATGCCGGAATCTAACATTGAATCAAATACGTGTATATCTAGTGGATATATAAGAGATACAAATAACTACTACAAATATTATTATTGCATGAAAACTGCCAACGGAACATACATAGCACATCAATTTGACTGTTCTAACGGATGGTTGATGGATAATAAACTTCTTGTGTGCAATTATATGTATATATACGGTAAACATGATTAGTTATAGTTTAAATGATTTTTTAAAGTTAATGCGAATTAATAATTAATTATGTGATCAACTTTTATATAATAAAAATATGTTAAACAAATATTAGAATTTTAACATTCCGTATAGTTTGTGTTAAAAATAAAAAGTAATTCAGTTCAGCTGGATTAAAAAATTATCAGGCAATATAATAATATTCATAAGCTATAATATTTATGTGTTGGCATAGTAAAATCATGGTTGATATTGACATAATATAAATTTTACAATTTGCCAAAATTTTATCAAATCTTACATACGATTTGCCTCTGTATTATTATATTACTCATACTAATTATCTCGCTCGAATCATATATTGTGTGACTTGTTTTTTACGCAGTTAAGTCACCACATTAAATACATATGAGAAAGTCCCTCATCAACGCCATGAAAAAAGTGCAAAGGCGTAAGCGTGCAGTGGGCACGCTAAAAGCACTTCTCATGCAATCAACCTCGAGCTAGCCCTTAACTAAGGTTCTTAATTCTTCGTAGTTTTCAACTATTCCAATATTTAATAAAAAAATGGACGTTTTTTTTCTCGGGTTTTACTGATTTAATTTATTTACTTGATGAGTGCAAAAAATCAATTAGTTGCCTGTAAGATATTATTTAATTAATAAATAAATATTGGTTAGGAATACTAATTTTAATTAATCGTTTTATACTTTTAAAGTCCTTGAACTTTTTGACTTGCTGTGTGATTTGGCGTCTTAAGAAAAAAGATTATTACATACATTAATTTAGTTTTTTTAAATCAATATAAGTTAGATTAACTGCGATTGTATTAATGAAACATTTTTAATGTATAATTTTATCGAATTCATTGCATATACAATGCTTTAATATTTCGAACAAATTTAATATACATAAAAATCGGATTTGTATCGGCCTTTGCTTTGTGCGGATTTGCATATAAATTAAATTACTAAAAATTAATTAATCGCCATCGAATTATTTACCAGATTAAAATTTAATATTTGCGTCTCAAAAGTACAAAACAAAAACGTAACATGAACATTTTTGTATAATGCTCGTCGCTCGAAAATCTGGCAAACTCTAATGAAAGAACTGCTAGGACAATGCGCTTTTCACACGTACTCCACATAAAGGAAAAATTCTTAGTGAAATTTTAAATGGCATTAAAAACTTGATAAATGAAAAAAAGTACTGGAATTGACAGATTAGATAACACGTTGAATAAATACCTTCCTGGAAATCGCATTTAATACTTACAATGTTTAACACCTGCCTAAAAAAATAAAATACGCGATTTGTAATAGCGTTACGTAATCCAAAACTCGACTTCTTCGAGAATAGTTCTTCAAGATTATCGACAGTAGTTTAAAGATATGCTTAGTGACATACAGCTTTACGTATCATAATTAGGAATTCTGTGTCGAGACAACCTGGTAATTCTAAGATTTTTTGCTGTCTCGAGACCCGGGAATTAAAAAAACCCCGGCACTCGAGACTTTCCGATTCTAATTTTATTGAGTTTACGAAATAGAAGGTAGTTTATTAAAAATAATTTAATATAGATATAATAATTTCGATTACAGTATTTGTAATAAATTTAATTTAAATTAATATCGAATAAAATAGTTTTGATTTGTTTTAATATTTTTTTACCTGTCGTACCTATGTTTGTCCACAAATAATATAAGTTAATTTTTAAACATCAATGTTTCGAAAAGTCTCGAGTCCCAGAAATTGCAAAAACCCGAGACTTCAAAATCCCTAATCACAATGCTCCTAAAAGAAAGGCGCTGGGATACAAAAACAGATAATAACCAAATATCCTTTAATAAAGATTTTTTAAAACTATTTTTAAACTTTTTTATTTCAATAGGAATATTTAGTAATTTAGGTATTTAAAATTCAAGATCCTGATTAAGGAATGCTGCGAACTGAAATTTCATGGACGACGCGAATAATCGTCAAAGTGAAATAACAAAACCAAGCATTTTGGAAGATCTATTGCATATTTAGTTTAGGTGTATAGAGAACCTCCACTTTTTCTTAAAGAGGATTCCGAGATCTTTAGTGCAAGTTTCTCTAGCCAAAATGTTTCTACGGAGATCGCAGGAATAAACTGATTAAATGCATTTAAACAATTTTAAATCATCTGCATACAAACGAAATTTTAAATTACTCCTTATTTATGTTATTAATAAATAACGAGAAGAGCATAGGGCATAGGTTAGATCATTGAAGAACCCACAAAAATGTGAAATATTCTTTCGACAATCAGCCACTATTGCCTAAGGTCTACAATTGCTCAAATAACTCGAGAATATAGACTAAATTAAGTGAGCCACGGAGGTCCAGATTTTTTTTACCAGTAACTTACGAAAAATCTTTTCGAAAACCTTCTTAAAATCTGTATATACGACGTATACTTATTGATAAAAACTTAAAATATATAGAAATTGTCACAGATTTTTAAAGGATTCCGAGAAACCCCATCTAGATCAGACTGACTCTAGAGTTCTTATCTTTGGCTTTTCAGTCCCTTTATTTAAAGCCTTTTACTTTTTATCTTAAGCCAGTCACCACATTAAGACTTCACACACGAATGTCCCAGCCCCAAGCATTGAGTTGACTACATATTTTACAAAATATTTATTTATAATATATTTTTAAAATGTTATTTTTTATCATTTTTAAGCTTAGCGATTATCAACGGCTAAATATTTATTTAATTTATAAATATCGCAGTAAACCAAATTGATAATTTCTTTAGAGACACGAAACATGAATGCAACCTAATATTAGATAATCAAAAAAAGTACGTGTCGATTTCGATTCGATGGAGTTTGCTTTAATGCTTTATCGCAATTTGTAGACATGTACTAAGTCAGTCAATTGGAGTCGTGACATTGATAAGAATCTAGAGCATATACCATCGTTTGCCCTTTTCATGAAAAATACGTCACTGTTTAATATAGCTTTAATATACTATTATATACATTAAAAAAAAGATGACACCGACTTCAAGTCAGACCATAATATAATACACAGACTTAGGAGACAATACGGTACTTAGACATCCATTGTAATAAAATTAAAATCATTAAGCTGTCGATGTCAAACGTCATATGCAGAACCCAATATCTCAGAAGGATTAAGAGCTAAGGCAAGGTGATGCCATAGAATGTATCATATTCAATATTGCCTGAGAGAGCAATTAGAGACTCAATTAGAGTCGAGACAAGCGGTTGCATGATAAATAAATTAATTAAAATACCGATAATATTGACATAGTCATTAAATTTTAATTAATTTAAAACCGTCACTTTATATATTGTATATCTCAGTTCGATTACAGAAAAATATTCTATTTTAAGGAGGAAAAGCAACAGCAACTTATTCACAGGAATGAAAGGTAGTCCCGAAGTCTCGGCAGTGACAGGATTTTTTAAAAGAAATATAAGAGAATAATATAAGATTTTTATAATATAAATAATATAAGATTTTTTAAAATAAGATAATAAATATTTGCATTAGCTGCTTGTGTTATAATAATAATTTATTTATATGCTAAACAAGTTAATCCAGTTCGATAATTTATCAATTTATTTTTTATATCGAAGCGGATTTTCCCATATCATATTTGTGTTTGTGAACAGAAATTCGGATCGAATATTTAATATCCTTTAAGAAATACGGTCTGGATACAAATATTCCAATAATATACGATAAACTCAGTGTATTGAGAGGTCAAAACATACAAAATGTATTCATAGTGTTAGGTATGCAGAATATTTACATATTGCAAATTCATAACCAGATGCCTTGAGCAGAAGAAAAATGTTATTATTTTAATATGAATGAATTTATTTTTGCAGAAGTCCGAATTCTTGATGCGAAACGAAAGTGCATTTGCATGAAGATTGAAAAAGCGCATGGAACGCGTCCCTGGAAAATTAAATGGGAAACGCAAGCAGCGAATCCCGTTTAATTTTTACGGAGACGAAGGAATGAAACTAGTCATAAAGTTCTGTTTAAAAGTTTTAAGAAGGAAATATGTTCTAGAGATTTTATACTACGTTGAAGGCGTCTAAGTCGCACAGTGGACCAAAATATATTTTTTTAATAAAACTTTTAATATCGCACTTAGGCTGAAACAGCAAGCATTGCTACAGCGGATGTTTACGATATTTACTACTAGTTACTATATCACCAATCTTAATATGATACTCATAAAGCGTAAGAATAAATATGTTGTATTTTAAACAAAAATACTAATAAAATATTATTTTAATATTACATATAATATAATAAAATATTAAAATATTTTTTCCTAAATTTCGCTATTTGTAATTCTTGTAATTCTTGTAAGTTCTTGTTAACTGAATGTGAACTTCTCTTTTGGAGCATGTAACACATTACAAAATCACAGAGAACATCTATACATGTTTGACAACCGTGCGCTTTACAAGTTTATGAATAAGCATGTTAATATAATAATGTTTGTATGTAGTACACGTGGGTATGTAGTTCACGGGTGTGAGTAATTTACCCATCCGTATGAATTAATTACACCGTATTTACCGTAGAAATTACTGATAGGCATAATTAGATAGAATGTAGGGAAAGGGTAAATGAATAATTAGACACGTACAGACTGTCACATAATTGAGACGACATATTAGATGACAAATTAATATGATTGAGTCAAATCCGAGTGACGTGTCACACGTGTGCGCGTTACTATAATGTGTGGATAAAATATTATAGTCGGGTTAATTATTATTTATTATTATAACCAGTATATATACACCTGATTTGAAAGATTTACTAATAATAATATAATTTTAATTTCGGTCGATTAGGTTTTCTTAAATTTTCCTAATCTGGCGGATGAATATCACAATAAGTAATTTAAATCAAATGAAAAAACTAGGTCGTGCATTGTGACATATATAAGCTGTAATAATTTATTATAAATAAAATATGTGTCATTGGTTTCAGTTTGTTTATTAGTCACAAACTTTTTTGTAGATGTTAATTGTATTTGCCCATTTGTAACGCTTGTCATGGTACAATAAAAAAATATATTTGCAGTGACCCACATATGTCCATGGCTTATTAAAAATGAACACATTTTCACAATTATATAAATTATAGGTCCACAAACAAAATATATTTGGTTTTTTTAATGTTGAATACTGAATTTATGCTCAATAATTAAATCTTAATATTACATACATATATTACTCGTAATATAATTTCACTATTAATTTTGATTATTTTAGTTTGAAAACGAATTTATTTACACATGTTACTCAATATTTCATTCGATGACTTATATCACTTACACGGTTTATTGATCTACCGTTTGCAAATATACAAATCAAACAATAGTTGTTAAAATAACTCTCATTTGATAATTATTTAATTATTCAGATTTTAACTTAAGATATAGAGAATTATAATATATATTAATTTACATTTCAATTTTAGAATTATTATTTTATTTTTGCAATCTTATACGTTTTGCATATTGTATATATTTTCCACTCCACTTTTTCGAATTTAATTAAGTAAAAAAATATTAGTTTACGTTCTATTTATAGTCAAGTATCAGAAAAATACAAATATAGATATAACGTTAAAAAAAGTAGAGATAAGCCGATAAATTGTCAAAGTTATTAAAAATATGAACATATAATAAGTGAAGTATTATATATTTGCTTTCAATAATAGATAAAAATTATTATGTATGTATATGTACAGCTAGCTGCTAATAAAATGATTTAATATTATAAATATAGCGTCAAAAATTTAAATAATGTCGTTTGGACATAATTAAGATATTGATATATTAGGAATAATTTAATAATGTAAATATGTGCGTAAATAAAATAATACATTTCTATAGAAAGCTTGAGACGTTTTAGTAGGTATTTAATTTTGTAGTTAACTCTGTTAAAAGCAATAGATATTTTTATTTTGATTGCATCAAACAAAATTATTGTATTTTAATTAATGTGTACAATATTTTTAATTATTCTTTAAAATTAATAAAGTTTTGTCCTAAACATGTGCTGAAAAAGCAACGTTTTAGCGACCAGATTAAAATACATTTATAAGGTAGTGAATCAGTGATCTACAATGGTACCACGACTATATGTACATACATATACATATTCATATATGTAAACATTAAGGATTCTGGGTCGAGATAACCCGGGAATTCGTTCCCGGGAATTCAACGATTTTTTTGCTGTCTCGGGTCTCGGGAATTTTTAAAAAATAACCCGATTTAAATTTTATTAAATAAATCCTACATTTATTATTTCACAAACTTACGAGTTTAAAAAATAGAAGGTACGATATTTTCTAAGTTTTATGTCTTCATATCAGGAAGATGTGATTCTTAGGAAATCCGAAGAATTGTTGAGAGCCGTTTAGAAGATTTTGAAATTATTTTTAAAACTGACATTGTGACAGTAACAACTGATAAAGCTAGTGTTATGAAAATATTTGAGTCCTGTCAAAAATCAACTTTGCCTAAATTATGCAATTTATCTAGCCGTTGTAAATGTTTTATACCGAAAAGAGAATGAATGTCAAACACATAAAGATTCCGTTGAAGATGACAACGACGATGAACAATATATTCAAGAAAGTGACTTTGAAAATAATGAAAGTTCAGAAATTTCAAATGAAAAGCTATGTTTAAAACCGGGTTTGAATAAGGCTCTAAATGAGACTCGAAAAATCAACAAATTATTTCGAAAAAGTACAATTTTAAAAAATGATGTAAATAACTAATTTGATGTTGAGCTTAATTTATGTCTCGACATAAAGACATGTTGGAATTCCGTATTACCCACGATCGAAAGATTTTTAAAATCCCTAATTGATCCTGACATCGGCCATATTTGGAATGAATCGAACGTTCACATATTGACAAATATTTATGAAGTACTCGCTCCTATAAAACTGTAAGTTGAAGCTCTAAGTCGCCGAGATGTCACTTTATTAACTACTAAAATTATCGTTAATTACTTAAAAAAATATTTAAAATTAGCACAACCTTAAAATTAACGCAAAAATCTGATTTTCTTGTAAAACCTTATTGAAACAAAAATTAATTTTTTATTTTATCAGTCAATTGTTTTGAAGAAACTCAAAGCGATACTAAATATTTTGTCAATCGTTACATGAAAAATTATAAGAAAATAAATTATAACATCATTTTCCAGAGCTACTGATTAATAACATAGACCACGATTGTTATTTAATATTATTAATTTATTTATATAATATTTAAAAATCGAAATCTTATTCAGTAATTTAATAATTTATTTGTTAATAATTTGCAAATTTTAACGCATTATTCTCGTGTTTGTGAACAGGAATTTGGATCAAATATGTAAAATCCTTTAGGGAATACGGTCGGGGTACAAATATTCCAATTATGGACGATGAACTCAGTGTATCGAGAGGTCGAAACACACAAAAGGTATTCATAGTGTCGGGTGTGTACAATATTTACGTGTTACAAATTCACAACTGGGTAGTCTGAGCGCAGGAGAAATGTGTATATTTTAATATGAATGGATTTATTTTTGCAAAAGTCCGAATTCTTGGTGCAGAACAAGAGTACATTTGCATGAAGCGTCGAAAAAGCGCATGAAACGCGTCCCTAGGGAAACGTAAATAGCGAATCCCGTTTAATTTCTACGAAGACGAAGAAATAAAACTAGTCATCAAGCTCTGTGCAAAAGTTTTTATAAAGAAAATAACTTCTGGATATTTTATATTATGTTGGAGGCGATAAGGCGCACACTTAACCAAAATCTATTTTTTTGAACAAAATATATAATATCGCACTTGGGTTAAAATATTGTTAAAACTAATAATATATTGTTTTTTACAAGAATTTGTTTGTTGTATAAAAGTCTCCCTATACCTTATTGAACGATTTTTACCAAAATAGATATAATAGGATGATCTTCCATAATAATAAGGATAAACTTGCCCCTACAGTGTAAAAGAAGGGACTACACAAAAGCCGTCGTTACGTCTAGACAACAAGGGTTTTACATGAATACCACGTAATTATTCTCCGATGCTTTGCAAGAATATTTTTAGCAGTAAAGCAGTAAAAAGTTACAATAAATAAATTATTATATTTTTAATTTTGACGCATGGTTACAAGTGAAAATAAGGCACAGGCTAGGCCACTGGAGTAGTAGCTTATTAAAGAATATATGTATATAAAAAATGTTACATGGTTATTGGTTATGAATGATTTGATGCCGGCGGACGAGGCTCCACCGGCCGTCGTGTTTCTGTTGTGATTGACCGTTGGAGAGTATCGCTCTTGCCGCCTGCCACGTCAGTGTTGCCAAGGTATAGTTTGTGGCAAATCAATTAGTTCCACAAGTCTACAAACTGTCTGTATGTGTTCATGTGACTGCTGGCAACATTAAACTATCAACCATATTTTTATTAGATGCAAAATAGTTTACATATAATTACACTGTATAATATTTTTGCCACAAATAAATACATGTAAAAGGAGCACTTTTTGCAAATCTTAGTAAATCGTTATAAATTAAATTTAAATGTTTTCTTATAATTACTTATGTTTAAAAACAATGGTTATTTATTAAAAAATATTTTTCTTTATAGTTTTAGATATCGATAATGCTGCTATAGTTTTATTATGTTGTTATAATATTTTTTTATTAAAACGCTTCTCCCTATTCGTTAAAATGTTGCTATATAAACAAAATTGCTTTTAAACAAAATTTACGAGTAAATGTATGAGGCAGAACGAAATGGAATCGTATTTTTTTGAAGCCAACACGTACACTTGAATAACACCATCTGAAATCATACAATAAATATTAATACGTAATAAATACAAACGCGAGATAAATTTTGATTTAAAAATCTTTTATTTATTCCATATGTACAACTGTTACGTTAAACATATATACAATTTTTACACGTGCTTCTTTAACACATAGTGCGAGTACACAGTTAATACAATTACACGCACTCACTTAATATATAGTAATATAGAGTGGAGCAGATAAACCAGATTTATGAGATAATTGGTCCAGAAAAATAAAATCAATTTTAGGGAACGTGTACAATTCGTGAATTTGTATGATTATGCTATCATTTCTAGAGTACATATACGTAATAATAAATGTTTTAAAATGATAACTCAACCAAAATTACGCATTCGTCTTAATACGACATTACTGTGATCTCTTAATTGCATTAAAAAAAATATTATAAAAAAATAACATTGTTTTATGGGTTAGTTAGACAAAAACTGTATCGCTGCCTAATTATAATGTAAAAAATTAATATGTTATTTTAAAATCACATAATATTATATACAGATGTTCACGTATTATATATTTTTAAATCATCTGGTTCTTCGGGCACACCCTATTTTTCACAATCATATTTGTAAAACTAAGCTATGTACAATGTGTAATCAATAAATATTTAAAGCAAAAATATATTTATAATCATAATAGCTTAATGTTTGTGCACGTAAAGCGCAAATTTTGAAATGTAGCGACAAACGGTATTAATGCAAATTACTTACAGAATTTATTCAAGGTTCAATGAAAAGGGTTTGTTGAATACTCATACAGCGAGAATGTAAATTAGCCAGCTCGAATAGGATTTGTGAAAATTAGCATGGACCAAACGGTTTTAATTCACATCCAGATAATTTTAAAATTCGCTCATTCATACATAAATATTAAATCAAAGTTTAGACACATTACGTACCTCGTGAATGATACATACGAAAATATTTTATTTACAGAGGGTATCATAAAAATATATATACATGCTTTACTGTACGTTCTGTATTTATATTGTATATAATACATATTCAATAGAGCGCCGATTGTGCATGTAGTTGGACGTTGAATATTTAACTCGAACATAATTCTTATTCTATAAATATATTTGTACATTTTGTGATATATTTTTGTTGTTGCTCAAGTTGTTTATGTAACGATTATGCAATGAAAACATCATGAAATATTTATAAAAAAGTGATACGAAAATAAGTACTCACCCGTCACCATGAAAATTTAGAATTGCAAAAGTTTTGTTTTTCTGTGAAAGTTTGTTATACGCAAGACATTTTTTGGCAAAATAAAATGTAATAATAAAAAAAGAAAATACAAAATAAAGCAATATTTTTATATAGGTATATTGGTTTAAATCATTGCAGTTAATTTTTATGCTTAGCTTTGTTGTTATCTGTAGATCAGATCGCGACACATATTAACATTTATGGTTTTGTTTGCGCTTTAAACCATTATCAGTTTTTATTGATCTGAAAACAGAATTTATTTGATTTAATTAGACAAATTTCCGATTACTCGTTGTATTTACTAATTTAAAATTGCGAATCTTAAAGACTTTTAGAATTGTTTCATATTTGTTTCAGATCATATTAATATTTTAATAGTGTATTGTGGACATGCTAATTGGGTACAATGATCATGGTTTTTTAATTTGTAAGCTACACATCTTAGGGGAGATAAAATTAGTTGCCGTTTTTTTATTTCAAAAAATCTTTGCATTCACTGAAATTGCGCTATTTTATTATTAGTTCAAACAGGTAATAATTATCATTTTTAATAAGGGGTTGTTGCACATCTTAAGATAAAATGATACTGACATAGAGTTAATTAGAAACTATTTATTTTATAGAAAACAAAAGTAACGGTCCCAAAACAATGTACGAATATTTAAACTATCTGTAAAAAGTGCCATCAAAACGCTAAAACTTTCGCAATAATCAAAACACACTAATGTATCAACTTGCAAAAAATTTGTGTAACATTTATATGATGCATACAATGCATTTAGCCAAATTTAATAAAAGAAATACAATTTCTATATAAAACTTTTGTATATTTTTATATACAGAGTGAAGAATGGAAATCTCCCTTATTTATAGGGGACACTATATGGTACGTAGTTGGGGTTAAAAGGTAAGGCAGGTCTAATTTGATAGTTTAATCTCTGGCTTTTTCGGTACTTATTGCGAGTTGGACCGGTGAACCCTGGAGCTTTGTTGTTCAAGCGTATTATAAGAACTACCGCAGAGAGCGTCTCGTAAACGCTTTGGGCTCAGTTATAATGTATCTGTTTCAGATATTTTGCCCACTGGATTGACAATGAAAAGATTGCTAGCTATAAGAAAGCCAGAAGATTATGTAAGCAGTAACATTTAAATTAAATAAACATAATTTTTGCACGCTAATTTAAAATTGCATTAGTAAAAAATAATGTTAAATGAGATCAGGGTAACATAGAGCCTCTTAATTCTGGATAACACTAGTTGTTCTTTTTGCGAATGAGACTGAATTTTTTAATATTACCCTTAGGAGTTTTGAAACATCATCATTGATTTTTTAAGGAATTAAACAAAAGGATAAGATAAAAAACGACGCCATTACACTTGAGATGCCACAGAGTTTTTCTAAGTACACCTTCAGAAATATATTGTTAATAGAAGGCATCATTTGTCTGACATGACTTTTTATACAAAGCTGTTTTATATGTTCTTTTTAGAAAAATATTAAAGTTGTTTCTAGATAGCTTTGTTAATTTTTTATAGGCGTGTAAAATATAAAAGATCTTTATGTCTCATCCTAAATGTTTGATTAACGTATACAGCAAAGAGATTCGAGCAAATAGTAAATTACTAGGTTATTAAATCGCATACATTTTTTTACCAAAAAATTAGTGCTGTTATTTTCACGTGAGCGAATTTTATAAATAATAAATAATAAAGTTTTTTTTTAAAAAAGGGCATGATTATTAGAATTGTGATTTTTTTCTGAAGAAGGTGTGATACCAAAATTATTTTTATCTGATTATAGTTTTAGATTCTGTAGTACATATTTCAATTTAAAATAAAAATGCAAAATCTGTTCTAAAGGTGTTGTTAGTAGTATAACGCATCTACAATTAAAACTAAAATAATATATAATAAAGTTAGAGTAACCAATTTATTAGAATGCATAATAATATAACACAAACAATAAGAAAAAAGCATGATTTTTTAAAGTTATATAATGACAAATCAAATTACTTTTTAGAAACTGTTTTTTTAATGCATATTGTAAAAATACATTATTAAAACACAATCGACGCGTACAATAATAATATTTATTTACAAATTCCTTAACGTTGATTAACACATTTCATTGCCGTATTCGTTTCGCTTCCAGTTTCATCATGACATTTTTTAAAAATTATTAGTAAAACTGTAATAAATGTGGCACTAAATATGTACAACCATAGAATTGTAACATAAAAGATAAAAGGTTGAAAAGATTTTGCTTATAAAAGTAAATGGTAAAAATTCGGTGTTAAGCGGTCATTTGCAAAGCTTAAACCATAAAAATGTGAATTTGTTTACCTGTTTTTATATTTTTGTATGCCTTGAAATAATTTATTTAGCATATCATAAAATAAAATTGAAATTGATAAACACTTTACAAAGAAAGAAAATTATAATCTTGCTACATTTATAAATCAATCAAAAAAGTATAAAGCTATGTTAAAACATAACACATCAGAAATTTAATTTATATAAAATACTAGCCACTTTTATGACAATTTTTTTAATATATGAAACGCGGGAGAAAATATTATACTCATTTCGGCGATTGCTCACAGTTGCGTGGAAAATCGTGTTATTGCTGGTTTTCCTTTGAATGAAATATTGTCAAATGCTAGTAACTCAAAGATTGACATATTTTATTTGCATGCGAGAATAAAAAAAAACATGATATGGGTCCCAGAGGCATAGCTGTAGTGTAGCCATAAATATTTTTAATTATACTTGAATCCATATTTTACTAAAGAGGTTCGTAAAATTTGGGGCATGATCTTTTTTTAATAAAATTAAGAAAATCGGACTTACATCTTAATTTGAGCATGCTGCATTGTATTTTACTTCCTTAATTTTCTTCTCTTGATGCTAACATTAATTTTCACAAATTATATAAGAGTGAGATGGGTACAAATTTAAGAGCTTTTTAGTTTTAAGTATGGCATGTGATTAAGAATTTATTAGTCGTAAATTTTATTAGAAATATCTGCACAGTATACAAGTAGATTCTAAGAATGATCTGATATTTATCACAGCAATTTATTTTAGAAATAATATATTAATGAAACATTGCCATGTTTAACTTTTGTATTTTTCTTTAAGTGTTTAAATACACATGTCTAACTTTAAATTGCCATTCCCCTATTTATATATTTTACTTTAGTGCCGTAATAAATATTATACATCATCAGACTTATTCCACTGTGTAACTTTATATAGAAACTTCTTTTAGACGTTGGACAATTTAAAATAATTTGAATAAGCAGATAATTGTTTTGTATTTCTTTAAATGTTTTTGCGAAATGAGCTAATCTAAACCATAGCAAATAACTTCTAAAGTAATACTGATAATGAATGATTGGGAAAAAATACTGAAGTAAAATCAAAACATGCTTATCTATAGCGAATTTTGCAGCTTTATAAATGTTACTTTATATAGTTATATGAAGCGTTAAAAATAATAAAAGCGAACTGAACATTCGCATGTTTCAAAATAATGGATTAAGAAAGTATTATAAAAACTTATAATAAACAGTCAGATCATAAAATATTCACAGATAATATCGAGGAGCAGCTCACAACAGATTTGTATATTACGATACAAAAATAAATAGTAAATGATTTATTATATATTACTGTACACATCCGAATTTTATTATTATGGATACTGGATTTGAGTAGCAATGTTATATATTACTCGAATGCTGAAAATAAAGTATGTATTGCTCCAATCGCAATTATGTTACATTTCTACGTACGGAACTGAAACATGTCAATTGACTTTTAAACGATACACTATTTATAGGTCGGGTCTTACAGCAAACGTTTCAACCGCGACACGTTCGGTGCTAAAGCACCAGCACACACACGTTTATGAATACGGTCAGAACGTACACGTTGAAGATCCACAATAACGTAGCGGCAGGGTCGAATGTCTTTGAGGCTGTGCTACGAGGGGCCGAATCGTCAGCCATGACACTTGAAGCCACGACGACGACGCCCACGCCCCCTGTCCCCAGGCGTCCGGATGCTCCGGAGATTCCGGAGGATGCTGAAGTCCCGCGGGATCCGGGCGTGTTCCTACCCGCTTCGGATTCGGGACACGTTGCCGCGACCTGTATTAAACCGTCATACTTTAGCCGACACATACTGGATACATATACATACATTTATACTAACATATACAGGATGGACCAAAAAAAATAAAAGTTTTTTATTTATTGATATCTTAAGAACGGTTAATGATGATGACAAAATATTTATAGTTTACTCTTAAAATCGCATCGGCACTTAATAAATAATAGCAGTCGTTTATAAAAAAAGTTTTATATCTACAATTGATATAAATAATATAACTCTCACCTATCTTTATTTTATTTTTGAAGAATATGTATACAATTACTAGTATGTACGTTATGTTTAAAAGTCAATATTTTACTGCTCAGCATCGATAAATGTCGTCATGCTACATTTTATTTTTATCTAAGCTGTAATATTTCCCAACGAATTATAAGGGATTTCCTTAAAAAATCTTACATTACCTTTATCTACTTTTGTTATTAATAATATACTTATTTAAAACAAAGTTTCTGTATATAGTATTTATGTTGTATTATTAAGACACAGTTAAATTTATAAGTCAAAACTAATATTAAACTCGTTTAATAATAATAAAATCTCACAAAAAAAGAATTTAATTTTTTTTGTTGCTAAATTTTTTAACATATGGCTAATGTGGCTTAAAACCGATTTTTTAATTTTTGTATCATATTAGTTCTTAAGCATAAACAGTTCTTTAGATTATTTTTCATTATACGTTTATAAAAATTACCTAAATTAGGAATTTATAAAAAAAATATTGAACTAACATTAGAAGGGTTTCACATATTTCTGTTTTTAGGCCAACCTGTACATTGATATTAAAGTGTTTTATTATTTATGGGTGGTGAAGATACGCGCGTTATCAGAGGTGCGCAAACCACAGAACTGCTGTGTATTAAATTGGTAGGGTGAAAAAATGAATTATTTAAAAAATAAAGCGCACTGTCGGAGCGATATTAAAAATACCACAAAATTCTTTGTTAAATAAAAATATAAATTACTTGAATCATTGGTATTGAATGAAAAAATAATGTAGTCACGAATGCCTTTTAATTTGTATTCAGAGCCAAATATTCAATAAAGCGTTGGAAGCCTTTAAAAAAAAGTAGGCATCGGTGGAAAAATCATAAATAATTTTCGATAAGAAAATGCCGTGACTTAAACTTTAAAGGTGCCTTATAATTTACTTGACGATTATAAGAATTCTTTCGATGTACTAAAAACTTTATTACTTCAACAATAAAACAAATAAAAGGTCAATGTTTATAAAATAGATACATAAGCATTAATACAATTAATTTAAATTGATAAAATAATAATTATAAGCAAAAATTAAAATAAATATAATTATAGTTATTAATGTTAAAATATATAATAAGAAAAGCTCTGTTTTTGAACATTGCACTGTTGTGTATGGTTAATATTGTAAAACATATTGTGTTAAACAATATTGTTTTGTATTTAAAAAACTAGAGATCTTTACAAATGCTAAGCTTCATAAAAAAATTGCTGTTTAATTAAACTACTTCCACAATCATTTAATTACTTGTTAGATTACACGCTAATAATTTTTAAAGCTCTATAAGCTATTTTTTAATATTTGAAATGATTGGTATGGATGTTTTATTTATTTTGTCTTAAGAAAATTATAAATTTTGTAACCAATTATTACATATTTCATAATTTAATGAAATCCTTACAAAAAATATTGCAATTGACAATTGTCTTTTAAACACAATGTAAAAGTAAATTAATATTAAAATCATACAAATAGCGCGGAGCTAAAGTTTTATATTAAAAATCCCTATATTAATATTTTTAATTTCGCGTTAAAAAATTTTGGAATAAAAATGTTTTATATAATTATTATACACAATTTTTGTGAACAATAAATAATGTACATATAAATAAATTAAATAGCACAAAAATCATATTTACAGAAAATATATAAGATTTATGCTATATTTATGTGTATTTTAATTGTAGTTTAGAAATTTTGTTTAAATTCCTTTTTTATTTATTTTATATTGATTTTTTGAACCCTTTGCATAGCTTGAAAACTTAGTGCCTTGCACTGGCTGAACTACCTTTGTGATTGCTTTTTGTGTGAAGCTAAATTTATAAAATAAGTACACGTGTATATGCAGAGTTAGGCTTAGTTAGGGTACATTATTCCATAGCCTAACTCAGCCCAACATTAATTTGTATTAAAAATATATTTTTTTTTAAAAATATTGTGTTCGTATTTTAATTTATAAAATCATGTTACTATTACTTGATTTTATAATGCAATACACATGTACCTGAATTTATGAGTTTGAGATAACATAAAATCTATTTTTTTTTATAAAAAAGTGGTTTTCAGTAGTGTATTATTTTTTTAAAATTTTAAAAAATCATTGCCAAATAAAAAACATAATTAAAATCTCATCAATCCAAATAAAAATATTATTTTTTTACAATAATACAACTAATATTTATTTATTAACCTTTTCGCCACCGAATTATTTAAATATAAGTGTTGATTCTTAACTTTGATAGCTACGGCAAAATTCTTTATTTATGTCTAATATAAATATTAATACCCAATTACAATGCTCAAAAACGGCACAGCTACAATATTAAAGGGTTTATGTGATCAAAATAAATCTACAAAAAAAAACTTTATTTTATTCAACCCTTTGAGCGCGTTAATAAAAAATAAATGATAAATTGTTTTTGTGTTTAAATGTTTTAATTTTTAATTTTTATTTATTTAAAGGAATATTTTATTTTTATTAAAAACAATTTTTTTTTTAAATATTTTTTTTTCTGATTTTTGCGTAATGAGATAAATATTAATCGGGTGATATTAGTCGATTTGAAAGGTTAAACTGACGTAGTTTATTATAGAACCTTTTAACTTTTTCTGAAATTAAGACTTAAGACATAACTATATCATATATATCATTTTTTCTTTCTGTTATGTATTTTTTATATATTTTTATATATGTTTACTAAATTTGTTAGATGTAAAGATTAGCTATTAAGCTAAATAAATTAATAAAATAATAATATAAAATAGCGCCTATTAAATAAATAAAAATTCGATTCTTTACTAAAAACTAAAATAAAAACTTATGTTGCATATAATAAGGGACGAGTTTTGCATTTAAAAGATTAATATTGTTAGTTTAACAATAAAAGTGCATATTTGTATTTCTTGTATATGACGTTAAAAATTTTAAAATAAATAATTGTCAATAAAATGATATTAATAAACATATTGAAATATAATTCCACGTATGTTTTGCAGATAATCAACAAAGAAGTTGTGGCATGATTGATTGAAAAAACTAAATAGATATAAATTATATTATAAGAAAGGTAAAATTACGTAGCTTTCCTCGCATTATCTATGTGTGTACATATGCTCGAAAAGCCCAAAACTTTCATCCCGGTCTTGTATGCATTAGCATAAAATACGTCCGCGAAAGTTGCAGGCGAGATCAAAGGCCCATTTTCGGGCACATTATATAACGATATGATAATTAAATTTACCTGCGGTTGCGTGTAGTTGTCGGGCTCCTCACACCTGGCCGCCTGCTCGCCCAAACATGCGATGTAAGCGAGCGCGTGCGGTATGTAGCTCTGTTCGAAGGTGCCGGAAAACAGCACGGTCGCCAGGGGACCTGCACAGGACAAAAGGGCCATTGTGTTACTGTTGCAGAGAAATAAAAAAATGTTAAGAGTTTTTCGAAAAGTGTTATGTGAAATATATTGCTGCGATCTGAGTTGTATGGGGTACATTATTGCACAAGTGGCGCACACGAAAGCGTCTAGTGAGTCAGATTCGAGGCTTATGAAACCTTGCGGGAAGTTTCTTAAGCCTCGCTCGTTACGGAATAATGTACTCTGGACCATTTTGCAAACCGTTGACGACCAAATAACCTCGCTAATGGACGCCGATTAAAAGTACACCGTCTTTTACTTCTCTAAACGCAGTCACAATTTCGATGCAGATGACCTTCAAAAAATCCTCCTAACAATAATTTTTAATTATACACTGAATGTAGACGCATGTATTATTTTCGGCAAAAATAAATTTGTTTGTATATCGTCTTATACTGTATATTTAGGGGCTTCACAAGGTTCTAACCTTAACTATACGTTACTTATTTATGACATAAATATTCCCGTTACAAATTAAAGTTTTCCTGTGTATTCAGATAATTTAAAATTTAATCTCTTGCGGACTCTTACTCTCAACAGAGTGATTCAACTTGCACTTGAACTTCCCATTCGCCATCAGATTATTACTTTGATCTTGGTAGGACCATTTTGGCAAGAGAAACTTTAACTAAAGATCCCGAAATCACTTTTTAAAAGGAATTGGAAGTTTTTTCTCTACATGTAAATGATACCTGCGATATATCTTGAAAAATACCGATCCGTTAGTTATTCGCAAAAAGCATCCCTAAAAAGCAAATACTCACTTCTAATAAAAAAAAGCTAAAAATAGGTTCTTGAGATATATTTTAAAAAGGATATTTGCTTATTTTCCGTTCTTGTATGCTATCACCTATTTTAAATACGATTCGCTGAGTTCTCGCAGAAAGTTTTATGTTGGTAAGCATTTCCGTAAATTACTGAATATTCCTGTCGATAATCAAACAATTTTAGAGTAATTTCAGTTTTGGGTTCCGGAATAGATTTGAGAATCACGGTCACGTCCTTTTTTCATGACTGTTAAAGCCAGAACGTCTCTGATTTGTTTATGGTTATTGGTATTCAACTCTTTAATACGATTGTACTGAAAGTTGATCTATTAAATATTTAAACGAGGAGTTGGTCCGGTTCATATTATTTAATTTTAATATTATATATATTTTTTCCTTTCTTACTATGTAATATTTTTTGACCATCGTGACGCATTGGAGAAACCTATAAATATATTATTTCTTTTGAATTCGATTTTTCTGTTGATTATTTGTTTTAAAGGCGCAATGACAGCAAGCCCTTAAGATCTGAGTTTCGTGATATATTTAATAAATTTAGGGAATGGAATCTAGATGTACACCCAGATATTTCATTTTCGCCCTTTGTTTATTTTTGAGAGATGGAGGCAAAGGTTGCCCGCGAGTTGTAAAAATTACTGATTCCGTTCTCTCTTACATTTCTTAAGTAACATTAATTATAATTTATTAACGACTGTAAAAACTGGTTATGACGACTGTATCGACAGCGTATATTGATTAGCCAGTATTTTTTTTATTATCAATGTCATTAGTATACAGAATGAAGAAGAACTGCCCGAAAAAACTATCCTAATATTTTCGAAACAACATAGCTTCGATCTTTTAGATATAAGCATATTATGTATATAATGTATTGAGGGGATTAATAAAAATATAATTTAAGGGTTAGAACATCATGCCAAACGGTAGCTTATGCTTTTTCTATGTATAGTAATATTCATTGCATTATTATTTGCCATTAAATATGATGTTTGTAAGATGTACGATTCGACGCATATACAATATGATCTAATTACGTTTGTAGTTAAGTTACAGCCCTCACTATTAATTCAATTACAGACCCGTCAGATTTAAACCAAAAATATGATATATGAAAGTAATAAAGTTACTAATTACGTTATTCAATATTTTTTGTTGTGGAATTGCTGAGAATTAATAAAGAATGATTAATGACACAGGGCATTATAATAGAAAAGCCATTAGAGACGCAATACTACATAGCTTGTATGTAAATTGAGTTTCAGGCTAAAAAAATAAAATTACTGAATATTAAGTCGAATAGCAATACTGATTTTATTTTGGTAGTGTAGGTACCGTTCAAATAAGCAAAAGATAAATATGATAAAATATTCGGAATTTCGACGTTATATCTTGAATCTCATTTGCTATAAAAATACGAAACAGTCGGAGGGATTTAGTCATAAGGTCATGTGTCATGTTGCATACAGTAACAGAGGATAAAAATATATCTCAATGTATTTTATTTATGTATCAACATATGATAATAGTACATATATATGCGAGATAAATACTATAGGTTTTATTAATAAAGTTATTTTATTATGTGTAAAAACGAGTATTTTATTATATTGGTATATACATACAAATATGTACACTTAACGAGGAGTGAATAATTATTTTATATGTGGTATCTCATAGTTGATTACTGTTAAAATTGGTACTTAGGTACTAATAATTGTTAAATTGTATATTATAAAGCTCTAGACATATTTATTTAAGAAAATTAATTCAATTGATTCATCAAGATTCATCTATCAAATTGTAATTTAAGGCTATTGCTCCAAATTGTTCATAAAGCATAAAGAGGGAAAACTGGAGAAGCATTATGCATAAGGTTGGAATGCGTCAGGATGGTATTACACAGTAATATGAAGATTAACTGAATATAAATTAGTAATAAAGAATTTCAGAATTATAGTATTTTTGTGATAAACGGATATAAAAATAAATTCAAAGATATTTGTATATTATGTGAAAAAAAAGTATATTGAATATTCAAGCAAGTTGTTTAAAAAATATTAAAAAATAAATCACTAACTTCCTGTGGGGCTGTGTGCTTATGGCAAAAACATGCTATTTATCTTTACTAAGAGATAGTGAAAGCAGCATACATTGTCTTTTTATACTTGCCGAATCTCAATTCTTTGTCTCGAAACACGCTTATGCTTTACCATTTCTATAAAATCAAATATAAATTGGAATTTTCATAAAAAAGTTTCTAGAGATATATATTAAAATCGCATGCGAGGAGTTCAAAAGCTTATCGATTTAAAATGTCCCTTAATTATTTTATATATAATTAAGCTTATTATTTTATGTGAAATACAAAAATGTATTAACTAATAATTTAATATATATTATTTCATAAAAAGTGTAATATAAATGAACGAACACCTCGTTTTAAAGGCATAGAATAAAATTTAAGGCGATTTATCATTAAAAAAAAATGCGAGAATTTAAACGACTGTGTTCATGGGTTTTGTAAGTTAAGAGATTTATAGTGGATTTCCAAAATACATTAATCAAACGTTTGGGCGTAAAAAACATAGTTCTTGTGGCGGGGATTTCGTTGAGTAAAAAAATTTAAGAAAACCCAGAACCTTTTGTCTCGAAACTCGGGGAGCGAATAAAATACTTGCCCTTAATTTTGCAGCGAAAAACAGTTTTTCCCGCGGACCAGCATACTTTAGGGGAGTTCGCGCGAAAGTGATAATTAGTGGAAAAATTATAGGACCAAACGAAAAATGTTTTGTTCAGATCCTTAAAGCTTGTTATCATCGGGCGCACTTTTTTCTTATGCTCTTGTGTGAATCTGGCTGAACATTTTTTACCAATTATAAGCCAAAATTAATATGAGTACCGGATCAAAAAGTCACTGTTTTAAATAAAACATCGAATTGCAAAAAATACATTTAATAATCAAATTATAATAAATATTTAAATTTTGTATATAAATCCTAAATTCTAATATTTTATTTTTTGATATTGTTTGTATAAAAACATATTTATTTTTTATTTTTAGCTAAACTATATTGCATTTATCTGCATAGGTAGTAATTAAAAGGAGCAAGGTCAGATGAATATGGTGGCTGAGGAATTATGACCCATAAGACAACAAAGCTTCGATTCTTTAGGTAATACCGTAAGATGTGGATAACTGGGAGCTCTGTATTTTATATAATCCGCCACACTGAATCAAAGGCCTTTTTTTATATATACTAAAGTAATAAAACACCAGAACTTTTTTTCATATTAAAATCTAGGCACTGGCAAATACTTGTCCTACTAGCATAAACATCGCAAATATTTTTTACAACAGTTGTTACATTGTTTTTTAGTAATATTCGTACAATATACAACTTTGCAAAAATTATGTGTCTGGAATAAAGCCTTCCAATTTTGAAAGAAAATAAGTAAATATATGTTTTGTTATTTATATGTCGTCCTATAAAGGTGTGTGTTAACCGATAAAGTACGAAAGACGTGTATACAACTTGACTGACAAAGCACAACTGATGATGAAAAAGGACTATACATATATGATAAACAGTGTAATTTTCATCCTCTACCCCTATTGTATGTTTTAATGATATGTATATTAATAAATTATAACATCAGGATAAAAAAATATTTCTTTATTAAATAATTTCCATAGAACAATTATAAAAGCAATTAATGGTATTTTGAAAGCACATATACCGTTTATTTACCAATTCTAATTAAAATGCATATTTTTAGTAACTCTAATTTAATTACATAAAATGTTTTTTCCAATTAAAACACTACATCTCAATAATTTTTAAATATTTTCTGCAAAATAATATAAAAATCCACATTTTTTGTTGATAAAATTATACGCCCAAAAATATGATTTTTATTAAAAAAAGGATAGATTAAGTTTAGGTTATCTGCTAGGTCGCTATGGTTTTAGTTTAAATAAAAAAATATTAATTTATAAAATATTCTATAAGCTATATTAAGTTTGACATTGTTGTTTCTGAATTAAATATTTTTTACTTATTAAAAGCTCTTTATTTAAATTTTTTGACAACATTTATAAATACGTCATATTAAACTTTAACAATTTATCAAAATAAGGGGCCACACTATAAGAAAATACCTCATTTAAAAACACTATATTTTTAAATGTATCACATCCCTATCGTAATTAGACAAGATACTTTTAGACCTACATCTATATCAGGTTTAATAACAAATTTTGAAAGGAGCAACACAAAGTACACTTTGACGTCGAAGGGGATAATTTTGTTTTTGTAATCTTCAATGATGAAAGGCTATTTATTGCAGAGTTTATCTAAGAATATTGTTTCGAGACACTTTCACTAAAGAGTAAATTTACAAAGTTGTGTGTACATGTTGAGATCGCGAATTGTTGTTTCGGCGATAAAGCGTTCGATGTGCCCTATGCTTTCTCGAAAGTTATACAATTCGCATAAAAATACATTAAGGCAATGTGAGATTTACGCAAATGGCCCGCGGCTATTGTCTTAATTGCTTTATGAATATTTTCATGAGTTTATTCATGATTTGAAATTGCTTTCAAAGTCTTTCGTAATATTTTTACTTGTTTGTAAAAAATATTATCGTATATAATAATATTATTCAAAATACAAAAATATTATTATATTTATATATAAAAACGAAATATGTTCTAGAATATTCAATAGATTTTTAATTTAGATTATATCGATATTTAGCTACTCCTAATTTACTTTTGTAATTGTATAAAAGCATTATTCAATTATGGGGAAAATTACCTAAAAATAGACCCTTATTATGTACACCATACCTTACTTTACGACCATTATACATCCCTCATACAATTTTCCAGGTTTCCAATTTATTTGGTAATTGTATATATGAAAAGTAATGTAATGAGAATATTCATTTTGTATACAATTTAATTATGGTCAATTTAGTATTTTAGTAATTTAATAAATGGATATTATTCTAATATTTCATATTATTAAAATCTGCAGTATCTTCATATTTGACCCCAAGCAAAAATATATACATAAATGTTTGATTATAATCTAGTTTTTATAATCGAAAGAAAACTAATTTAATAATTATATTTTATTGATATTATTAATGATTAAAAGCAGTATAAATTTATTTTTAATTTAATAATATGCTATTCAATATTATGAGCAGGGATTGCGTTTTAGTATCTGTTTTAGAGAAACAATAGACGGACTTATATTTAGATCTTTTGAAAAATAGACAGATTTTTATTTTAGTCTGTAAGACATCCCAATTGGTCAATGAATCAAGAAAGAGTGAGATGTCTAAAAGATATCGGTTATAATTTTTTTAAGCTTTTAATTAGTTATTCTATGAATTTGGTTCATTGTTGTATGTTTGTTTCGTAATCTAGATCATTTATTTATCTCTAAATATTCGTTTTATTTCTCTTAATAAAAGTTCTTAAAATAGTTTTAAGGCTACTCAAAGTAAATAATAAGTCCGTGTGCTTTCGGTGCTTTTTCTGGTTTAGTGTGATTACTTCAGTAATTTTTCATTGTTTTGCTAGCAGCGTTAAATAAGTAAGTGAGCTTTGTTATTCTCTTCTGAGAAGGTCTTTTACCATTTGCATAGTAATTAAACCAGAGACTGGTTGGATGATTGTATCATTATCGATTATTGGAGTGCTATTTATGTCATACATATGACAAAGGGGTAGCTGGAATAAGGGGTTATAATACCTTTAAACAAATGATTTTTTAATTCTAATATAACAGTATTAATTAAATTAAAATACCGGATTTTTTATAAAAAAAAATTGTATGATATGCATGCATTACTAATTAGTACGATTAATAATCTGTGAGTATCGTATATAATTTTAAAGTTTTTGACTTTTTTATTTTTTCATTTTTCACCTATAAATTAATTACTAGGTATATGTTACAAAAAATAAATATTTATATATATGTTATTATATTAAGAACAGTTTATCTGCTTATCTACAATATATAGGTATTTTATTTTGAGAAATAAAATCCCTATATATTTTAAGATTACTGGTGTGAAAGTAATGTGCTGTATTTAGAAAGTGAATTTAATAATGTATCGGAATGTTTTTAAGGTTCGCACAAACATATTTTTAACATATGTTTGTGTGACATATTTTGCTTGGTTCAGTAAAACAAATTAATACTTACTGAATAAAGAAATAATTTATTGTAAAGCACATTAAAAATTCTTTTTCATTAATAAAGTCGGGGTAAACTATTTATAATTAAAACTCAGCTAATTAAAAAAACTAATAAAATATGCAACATACATAGTTTATTAAAACAAGAATTTGGCCTTTAAAAATAGAAAATAAAATCAATTACTTAAACGTTAAAGGCTAACTGTATTTAATATTTTATAATTTAATAGAAAAAATAGCTAATCAGTTCCCTAAATCAATACGATACATCTACACGAGTACCGATTGCTCAAAAAATTCTGATTGGTTAATACTATCGAGCTTATAGAATCTTTAGCTGGACAGTAAGTCAAGATTTTATAGTTACTAATCATTCGACTGAAGATGGGCCTGCCTAAAATTAAATTCATGTTCAACCAAGTCACTCGAGACGACTAACCCATTCTATACAATAGTTTTTTTATTTTTAGTTTTGTTTAACAGGTTACCCAAATGCATCACGATGGTAAAAAAATACACAATATCATAAAAATACATGTAATAATATATTTAAATGGTAAAAATAGCTGACATTAACCAGCACAATAGACTATACTCAGTCAGTTCGAGAACTATCTATTTCATCATTATTTATAATTGAGAAAAAAAGTTTGGGTTTACGGCCTTACTATTACCTATAAAACACACGAAACATATATACTTATCATTATTCTTTTTATATTTTAAATAAATTTATAGAAATTAAAATTATTACTATATTTTTTATATTTTTCAATTAATTGGAGTAATAATGAGTATCTGTATCGTATGATTTCGAAAGCTAATAGGGGAGTAAATCCAAACTTGCCGTATTTTTTTCAATTATGAATAATGATAATATGGATAGCTCGCGAACTGACTCTGTTAACGTGAATATAGTATAATAATAATTTTGGTGACCTTTATACAAAACTCCTGAGTTAAAATTCTATGTGAGTCTTTGTGTTGTTTAATTTAATTTAAGAAATAATGAATATTAGAAATAAATAGTTCTGATCGATCATAACAGATAACGTTTTCCTAAATTTTCTTTATCTCATTGAAAAATATAGCTAGGTCGTGTATTAAAGGTACAGACAATTTTCTAGTTTTAAGCTACTTTAGCTCATAGAGAATATTAAATATATATTTACAATACCAGCGTATTAGGGACCCGGATGGCGACAATCATAAGCGAGTCGGCTAGTGCAGACGTCCTAGAATTACCGGGCATTAGAAGAGGACGCAACCATGATTTTCAAATACCTTTTGTTAACATAATTGTTCAGCAGTTTAAAAAAAATGTTTAGCGACGTAAAACTTTCTGCGAGAACTTAGCTAATGATTTCCCAATGATATTAAAAAATAGGTGCTGGAATAAAAGAACGTCTAATAACGTTTATTATTTTTTATCTCTAAAACCTTTTCTAAACTTTTTATTTATTCAGGAATTCCTAGTAATAAATCTATCTCTGAAAATGCTGAAAATTTGGTGTCATAGCCGAAAAACAAAGCCAAGCATCTTGCAAGATTTTTGCAGATGTAGTTTTAGTGTTATGAGAGATTCCATTTGCTCTTAGAAGTGATTTAGATATTTTTATAGAACGCTTCTGTAGCCAAAATGTTCCTATCAAGATCGCAGGAATAAATTAATAGGGAATAAGATCGATTAAATTAGCAATATGATACTTTCTTCATGGATAATCTAAATCACACTGTATAGAATATGATTCTGCAACAAATCAAATTTATATTGACAGTTTTAAATAATTGCCATACAGAAAAAAACTAGTATTCGTAAATAATTTATTTATATCATTATTAAATAACGCTAAGAGCAGCTTGAAGAATCTCTGAAGGGGCAAAATATTCTTTCAACAATCGACAAAATATTCAACGAAAAGACGACCCTGTAAGATCCATATCTAGTTTACGATGTTCTACATGGCCCTGAATTGACCCAGTTGTAATTTGATTAAGTCAGTCCGGAATATAAATATAAAAAATAAAACATATAAATTCACACAGATAATAACATAATTTCTAACAGCTTGTTCTCCCCGGGCGAGAGATAAAAATCATAGTTTTTGCCCAAAAGTGATAAGATATTCAAGCCCCGTGCAAAACATATACACATACCAAACATAAAGCATTCATATTTTGACAAAGCGTCGAGATGAAAAAGGGCAACAAGGGTATGGGAGGGAATAAGGACCGCCGGCGTCGTTCACTTAAGAGATACGATCCGAAGACCCTCGCTCGCCATAAAGAATCTTTATTAGAGTGATGAAATATTCAGGGCCCGAGATGGCCACTCGCCCGGCATATGGATATTAGAGCAAAAAATTGAACTCACCCATCGCGTACACTGGCACATCCTCGGCCCCGTGTGTGGCCCATTGTCTAGGCGCTGCGGCCGCATGCACCCGGTTCATGTCTTGGCCCAGCTCCAAGGATGATTCTTCAGAGGGTGCACCATCATTGGCCCTCACCCCGTGGCCTGGCCCACTACCATACAAAACCGTGCTGTAGGGTAATCCATCCACGTCTGAAGCCTTCACGTCGCTCCCTGCAATAAATATTATAATGCTATCATTGAAATACAGGGTTGTTCCTAAATCTTAACTGCCTAGAAAGCTCATTTTAACCCATATACGTAGGCATATTCTCAATAACTAAAATTTTACGTCGCACAATTAGTATATCGATTATTTTATTATTAATAATTTATTGTAAATGTTTAAGTTTACTAATATATTGCCCCTCAACTTTAGAAAATAGTCGCGAAGTTATTTATAGCAAGTAGTTTTCACGTTATACATTTAAATTTACTATTATATTTATTATATAATATTTACCAAGTATAGGATGATCTCTAGGAGCTCCATGACCGCCGACTGTCATGACATGTCCATGATCAGCAGTCACAAGCAATAAGTCAGCTCTTGATATCGAAGATCTAACTGCTGCCTCGAGATGAAGGGTTTCATCTAAAGCTCTGTAAGGGTTATTATAGTGATGTGCGTGGTCTATTCTTCCACCTAAAAATATGATTATAAAGTAACATCAAAGTTATTGTCAAATTTGTATGAATTTAAGTATGCATATAATTATCTCATTACCTTCCACCATAAGAAAAAACCCCTTGGGATTCCTTTCCAAAATAGAAAGGGCAATCATTGTCATATCTAATAGAGATGGATCACCGGCAGGACCAGGTGGCTGATCAGCTGCGAAGCTCATATGTGAATAGTCGAATAATCCTATAAATCAGTAGCTACAATAATTATGCTATGCAATATTTGACTAAACATAAAAAAATCGTTTTTGAATATATAAGCAGGGCCTCCAAGAGCAAACCCGGGCCCTGGGAAAACAATGATTCCAAGTCTTATGACGAAAATGTCATTTTATATATTTTTAACATCTAAATATATTTTTTTATTAAAAACATTAAATTTATAAAATTTGGGTATTCAATCTGAATTTTCAGATCAAATACGTAAATTTACTGCTACTAATTTATATTCATTGAATATTCTTTCTAAAGACTAAAATTTTTAAACGTTCAAAAAGCAATAAAGTCAACAATAATTTGCAAACAAATTTTCATACAAATGGAGCCGCGTCAAAAAGGGTGCTTTTGAAGGCAATGTTCCGCTCCTTTAATTTTTTGTATGTATAAAAAGGACTGAAGTAACTTATACCTGAAATACATCACAACATACATCTCAAACAACTGTAGTTTAATTCAAATTTAATTTGAGGTCAGTTTTTACTTTTTTATAAATATATTCTTGCTATGATTTTTTTCTGAGTCAGGCTCCTCAAAGAGAACGGGCCCCAGGAATTTATTCACTCCCCCCGCTCTTTTGGCAGGCCTGTATATAAAATAAAAATACTTCTATCCTTGCATAAATAAATTATTACTATATATTAAAATATTTTAGAGCTAGGTTATGTGATAAATAATTAAAGAATAGTATTTTTAACAGCATTTAATTAATTTTCTTCTATTTTTTAATGTGTGCGTACGTAGTTGGTTGTCCAAAAGTTTAACTGCTTTACATTATTTTTTTAAATTAAATTTAAACAACCATGACCTAGTTAAGTGTTGTAATAATACAATGTATAATATTAAAAAATGCAATACATTGTATTATTACAATACATAAAAAAATAGTACATAGTAGGAAAGAGCAAAAATGATATTATAGAAATATAACAACGCTTCTAAAAGAAGGGCACTGGGAAACAAAAATTAAAAATGACTAAATATCTTTTTATAATGATATTTTAAGATTTTACGATTAATAGGGAGTTTAAGGTTGTTCAGGGATTCTAAATTATAGATCCTATTCAAGAATACTGCATACCAAAGTGTCATAGAGAAAACGAAGAACTGACGAATCGTCAAAGTGAAAAGCGTTTCTTATAACAAAGCTAAGAATTTTGAAATTTTTGCCACAGACGTTGTTTACGTTTAGAGAAAACCTCAACTAGCTCTCAAGGGTAATTCCGATATCCTTAGTAGAAGTTTCTCAAGGCGAAATATTAGGCAAGCATGATCGAGAAAATGACTATATATATTACTAAATCACATTTTATTTTCATTTATAAAAATAGATTGTGTATAGTAATTAACTTAAATAGTATCTTATTTAAAAATATAATTAAATACCTTACATGTACGAATTACGTAGATTTGATTTATTCATCGAGATTAGGAATTTCTGTGATGATTGCTAATTGAAAATCTGTGATGAGTTATAATTCAAGGATGATATCTGAATCTGATTTAACAACAACGATAGAAATAAACAAACCCAAAGGTTATTATGTGATTAAAAACCAGGTATTTTGGGTATTAGTCACCGACTATACTACATACTTGTCAACCGTGTGTTTACTTTCAATAAATTTGTTTTTCGGTGGTTTTCATATTTTTGGTGCATTGTTGATGTAAAAATGTTTATGATAATCAAACTAGCTAAAAACTATCTGCAAAATAAAATAATAATATATAAATATTATTTTTTTACAATGATGGTTCGTAACAATATATTGTTTTTTATTTTTTTTAAATAATTAGGTATATAGTGTATGGTTTTATTTTTAGGTAAATTGTTTATTTGACGGCTTTTTTATGCAAATTGATTTTGTAGAATAATTTAAGGAAAAAGATTGCATACTAAAGTAATTTTAGTAATTTCACTAATTATAAACTAGTTTTCTTGAAATTGTTAAAATATTTATTTTTCGATTAAAATTATTTCAATTTTAATTTAAATCCCTCCCTATGTGATACAGATAATATACCACAAATAAAATATTTCATTTTTTCATGATTTTTAATTTACAATTATACCACTATGATTGCTTCATATTATAGGGAAATTAATATATTTTTTAACAGTTTAAAATTATTGATTTTTTCCTATTGTTATATCAAAAATGTGAAAAAATTCACTTTGTTTAAAGATATTTTTAAAGTAATAAAAAGTTTTATTTTTATATAATAATAAAATTAAGTAAAAAAACAGTTAAAGCGGTAAACAAATTATAATATACATATATGTAAACCTTTGAAAAATATCTTAATAACATATATATTTATATATATATATTTGTTTGTATAATTTGATATACATACTTCTCTTATTAAATATGTATTTAAATATTAAGTTCTATATTCCCTAATTTAAATACATATTTTAACCTTTTTCTCAATCTCAAGTTTTTCGATACTGTCTTTTGTTTTGATAAACGTGTATTATATTTATCTAATATTTTAAAACATAACATTTTACTATTGGTTTTATTTTTAGAAATGGTTTGATAGTGAAAACGTTAATCACTCTTTGAGAAATTATCTTCAATAAAATCATTGTTTAAAAATTTTTAAATTACAAAAAATAATAACATATTTTAATACAATTGTATTAAATACATCGTTACATTTTTTTATTATCATTATTATTCGTAAGTAATATTGTTGATTCAACCTATTATCGACCATTTGTTATTCATGTTTTAGTAATATAATATTGCTTTCAATTTTAAAAACAATACAACATAACAAATTCGATTCTATATGAAATTGATTATTGAGTAGGTGTTGTAATTTGAAGCAGTCTTTTCGCTTTAAGAAAAATCTAAATTGACTTACATGGGTTCGAAGCAGAATTATTTATTACTTACGAATGAACGTACACGAGTATTTTTATTTTTATTTTTCCAGAAACACTTCGCCTAATAAGTGCCTTTTCCCGAGTACAATTTACATCTTCGACCCGGCCTCATCGGATATATACTCCTTGACCGCAAATTTATAGTGACCTTTTTTATTGGACAATTCCCCTAGGCCTTTCGCAAGTCTTTTCCGAATTACTATCGCACGGGGAGGCAAATAAATGACACAGTTTTATTCGACCCCTGGAACGTATCTAGCTTGTGGAAAACGCGATAAAAATACTAAAAAAAGAGATTTTTTCGATATTATCACAACTCGGCGATCAAACTTTCCTTCATATAAATCGTCAAGCTACACTCGCAATGCTATTTCGCAGCAGAAAGAAAACGGCGACAAGAAAAATGTTGGATACTTTGCCGGCTCACAGCGCATGAATGTCGGAATAAAGGCAAGAATAATTTACACCGATCAATAAGATTTCGAAAATACTTTTTATTTCGGCTCATATACAAACTATATATATTAAAAAATAAAAACACCATACTAGAATAAATAAAGCAAATTCGTTAGTTCATTAGGCTAGAAAAGCAACATTGCCATTTCTGCTAGTTAATCAGGGCACAGTCGCAACAACGAGTGTATTTAAAATTCCCTTTTCTAATCCTGCGATTTTGGTGAGAATGTTCTAGCTAAAGAAACTTTCACCCAAAATCTCATTATCACTTTTAAAATCAAGTGGATGTTCTCTCTATGTATAAACGATGTCTGCGAAATATCTTTCGAACTACTTAAGGGTTCTGTTGACAATCAAAATATTCCCAAGGAATTTTGGGTTCTGGAACGTTTTTGTAAATCACGAACGCGTCCTTATGTCTTAATTTTTGACCATCGTGACGAATTAAAGTAACCTTAGTTAGATCACGATGGTCTTATTTTAATATAAAGTTTTAAGGAGCTGGCAATAAATATTCAAAATACTTTTTCAAATCAATGCCTTAAATAACTTGTTTTTATAAATAATTGCAAGCATTCTTCCGCTTTTGTTCCTAGTTACATTCAATAATATTTTTTAACAATCGACTATAGACGATATGTTTGTTAGATTATTTTTATCCACCAGCACATATAAGTGTTTCGGATGCTTTGATCGTGACATTGCGACACAAATTGCCCATTAGAGGAGCATTTATCTTTCAAGTAAATTCCTGTCACATTGAGCGACTGTCCTCGTGACTTATTTATTGTGATGGCAAAGACAACGCGAATTGGAAATTGAAGTCGCCCAAAGCGAAAATGCAAATCGCTATGAATCAATAGGATTCTAAAAAAACACATTCTCGTCTTTAAATGTAGCAGTCAGGATCGTTGCCTCAATCGCAAACGGGACGTGATAAAAAAATATTTATTTTTTATTAAGAAGTAATTTTTATTTTTTTCTCTTTTATAGAATTTTTTTCAAATATAATATAATATAATAATACCGTTATATGATTTTTCCAATCCGCAAAGTATTTGTGGGGTGCAATATTGCTTGATCTCATTGATTATTATTATCTTATCTTAGATTATTGTATTTTTATACTATGCAGTGAAACAGGTTTCTTAATAATTAGCGAGTTTTAATGCTTATGTGGGGATTAAGCCACTATGTCCAAAATATTAAAAATATGATTATCCTCGACGTATACATATATTGAAATTATTTAATAATTACTTATCTATCGTAGTTATCATTAAAATGAGATTTAATTCTATAGTTTTACAAGACAATACAATTTTTTTTTTTTTTTAAATAGAGCTGTAAACACATTTCAATAAATAATAAGGCATATAAAAATACAAGTCTTTCCTTAATAATATTGCAATTTTGAATGAAAATTTTCACTTTAATGTTTGAAAATATGATTTTTTTTTGAAGATATAACATTTTTTCGCTTCTTAGATATTTTTTTAATTCCATTAGCATTAAATGTTGGAGGTTTTGATTCAAAATATTTCAATAGCTCTTTTTTTACATCGTCGGTATTTTGTGTAATTTTTATAGTTCATAATATTCTGATACCCTCCATTTTATAACGTCTGCACTTTATTTTTGATTTCATTTCTCAAATTTATCGAGAATTCTTGATAAATGTAAGAAAAATGTATGTAATACAGTAATGTATTGCAGATACATTATTACATATCATTCCTTAAATAACCCTTTAAAAAGCCAATGCCATCTAAAGTAGAATCATATATCATATTAGACATTAGAGTAATAAAAAATAGCAAAAAAATTTAGTCATTCAAATACTTTCGATGTTCCAAAATATTATACATATCTTATAATAAATACGCATAACACTTTGGAAAAGGTTTTTTTTTTATCTAAGTGTCTTTTTTTATCACTTAAACCAAAATAAGACATGTTCGATATTAAAAATTTGTTAACAATTTTTTGTCATTCCCTGACCCCTACTTCTAAGAAGTATGCATATTTGGCATGAATGCGTCTTTACTCATGCAGAGTTAGAAAAAACTCAGGGGTTGCAAACCTTTAAAAATTATTTATACAAATTTAATTTGTAATAATAAAAATAAATTCTTGAGAAATTAAAAAAATTCTCGATAGATTGAAATTATCGATTTGACATTTTTCTCAAGAAATTCTCAAATAATAATACTCAAAAATAAACACAGATTAATATTTAAAATATTAATCAATATTGCCCTTAGTAATCCTAGATTTGTAAAGTTTACTTTAAAATCGCTCACCTAATAGATAATCGACTTTGTCTGTGTTGACGTTATCGAATTGATCTTTGTTCCAAACGTATTCAGCTCTCAGTCTCCGTCGCTTTTTATCTCTGAGCCAATCGTCTATTAGATTCCTCCCATCTAGTCTTCTGCCTTCAGATGAAGGCTGCTCTGGATCTCTTGATACAGTTGGTAACCAATGTCTTCTACCGCCACCTAATATTACCTACAGAAAAATATATCGATCAGATTACGCCAATCGAATTTGTAGCTTTGCAAGTGGTAACTTGTCAAACTTATCCGATTCTTTTACGACAAATGTGGAACGCTAAATTCACCAACACTAAATATGATATAAATATACATACACAGAAATAAGCAATAATTTTTAATAAAAGTACATTTTTAATGTTTTTTAAACTATTATCTAAAATTTCTGCTATCGATAATCGAACTTACGCATTTATTACTATTCGAATTGTAAGCAAAACTGCTCACAATTATATCATGTACCACAATGATCGAGTAACGTTATTGCGTATTATTGTTTTTTTCTTTATTTTGTAAATTATTTCTTCATGCTAATAATGCATAGAACATTAAACAACTAAAATATATTAGATAGGTTATTGTTAAGATTCAATTACAATTATGGGAAAATGTAATAAAGGATTGAATAAAAATAAGCAGAAAAGCCTGTTTGAGCCGTAACGGCCATTTGGACGATATTATTTTCCATATTTAATGTCATACTGTATATATTTATGTACAATAAACAAATTAGGGATAAATCATATAGATAAGATATTATTTCATACTATACAAGGATTACCATCAAACGAAGCATGTTTAATACTAACATTCATATATAAAAAAAATCATTAGTTGTAATATTTATAACTAATGAATTCGAGCCTGGCAGCGGAACTGGATTTTTTTTATATATAAAAAGCTTTATTAATAAAAAACTGGCCTAGCTGCAGTGACATACATATATTGGCAATCAATTATATTACACATAATAAATTATATTTATTAATATAGATGTCACCGATCTCCAGACTTTCAGTCTAGTGGTTAATACTTACTTACTGGTATTTATTATATTTGATTGACTTGACAGTTAGTACAAATTTACCCCCTTATAACGCATTGGGCTTGCGCCTATCAGGTTGCAACAGAATATTTATTGAAAATAAATAAATAAATTTATTGAAAAAATATATGATTTTTTAATTTAATTTATCTGGGTTCCTTTTTTAAGTTTACATGCAAAACTGTACAGATTTATATCAATGCTTAACTTATTAAAAATATATAACATCAAAAATATATAGCAATGTGCGATTTTTTATGTTCTGTAAAACAAACTCTTTAGATATTTCGTTATTTAAAAAAAAATATTCTCAATCGTAGAGATTTTCTTTGAATTTTCTCTAACAAATAGGAGTGCTTTGCTTTATTTAGATTCCAAACAATGAGCCATATACAAGGTTGATATGAACTAGCATATTGTACTGAACGCGAGTCGGTAATAAATTATTGAAGTGACACGCACATAACAAAGCCAAACATTTTTGACGCCTTATCATAAATTTTGGTAATGTGAATACAAAATATTGATCCTTGCTCAAACATCACTCCCAAGTCGTCGATTATTTCTAAAAACACCTCCGTCTCGCCAGGCAAGGGAGTCTGAAAAATGTGTAACACAACTCTAGGGATGCTAAAAGGTAGGCGATTGTCGACCGACTACCTCCACACCAACTCCAGATGTTTTAGATCCGAATTGGTGTGAATACTCTGAAACACTTTCAGGTCTTTAGCATATAATAAATACGCCGCATGTATGTCGTTAATAATGAGCAAAAAAAGCAAAATTAAGATTCCTGCAACACTTTAAAATGAGTGAAATACTCATTGGAGCGAAGATTGCCATAGATCACAAACTGACGTCGGCGGCGGCATATAAAGTTAAAATTATTATATTAAAAATCTCATCAAAGGTATTTTTGCCTAACTGTATATATTAATTAAAACATTAATTTTAAAAGTTTTTAATAAATCTTTTATAAAATATAAATATATAATAAAAACATTGAAATAAAATGTGTTTGATATTACCGTTTTATATATTAAAAATATATACACTACACAACGTTGAGCTTTATATGTAAATTTTAAAATAAATTAATTTCATGATGCTCAAAAACTATCTCGTAGTTATTTTAAAACACTATTTAAACCTAGCTTGGATTGTATTTACTTAAAATGAAAATTATTTTAAGATTTATTAAACATAAAATATCCCATATCTCATCATCGGTGACTACGATTAAAACAATCTTAAATTAAAATACATATACAAAATGACAAAGCACATATTGCTTTAAAGGTTAAAGACAACATATTAATAATTCAAGTTCTCTAATGATATATAATACTTATGGTTTTTTGTTGTTTGTGTCCTGTATTTTCTCTGCTTAATGTGAAGAAGGTTTTTTAATTTTTTCCTTTACATTATAACTGCAAACGCTTTATTATATATAAATATTTTTAATTAAATGTAACTAAGAACTAAATCTAAACATAAAAATGTCTGTAAAATTATTTATATTATTGAAATTAACGTATTTTAAAAAACCGTAACAATCACGACATGTGTTGTGTATCGACTAGACCACAAAAGCTTTGATATAAAGGAGCTTTTCACACACATCGCGTTAAAAGCGCAATAAAGAAAAAAAATAGGGGCATACTATTTATAGCTTATTTTAAAGCACATTCTAACGGCTATTTAGTGCATTTAAACGTAAACAAAAATGTATTACATTGACAAACAAGTTGAATGCGAAATGACAAGTGCAATGTTGCAAAATATTTAATGTTTTATTTAATTTTTCGTTTTAATCCGTCAAGCGTAAGCCCAGTTCATTAAAATGGGGTAAATTTGTAGTAACTGGGTAAGTTAATCAGATATAATGAATATCTACAAGTAAGTATTAACCAGATTTTTCCTTCTGAGAATCGGTGACATCTATATGATTAATTATAAATTTATATGTGCATTAAAATTTATTTGTTTAAAAAAATGAATCTCTTTCCATGCCTCGAACCCACGACCTGTATTTTACCAGTTTAGATCTTTAAAACAACGCTATTCTGATCATATTTTTAACCACAACGTTAGGGGAGCAAGGAACTTACTTAGGAGCATTCATAGTGGATATATTTCACTTATATTTGTAATGCGCTTTTACCAGCACTTGAGCAATAACTTTATAATATCCCTGACATGGAACAAGAAAAAGCTCATTTGAATTTTCAGCAAGTGAAATTATGCTAATCATTGTTAAACATGAAGAAGATTCATAAAACAGTCTCTTCACTCCAACCCTAGTCTAATTACGATGTCAAAATTTCAGTGTTACTAAGGTTTTCATACTTAGACAAGTCTACGAGTACTTGAAGTGCGTAAATTTCATAAAATGTTACACAATAATAATCCTTTATTGCAAAATTACATTTCGCCATTAAGAAATAAAAACTCAGGTCTATTATTTGACGGTTTTGTAACGTGCATCGATTAATTTATCGTTTACAATAACAGAAAGTGGCTTACACAATTGTAAGTCAAAATTTAATTTACACTAAAGAAAAAGTATGGTGTATGGTTACACTGTTAACTGCGACGCCTAGTCCGCGCAGTGAATAATTAAAAAGGTAATTTTGCGCAAGCAAACATTGCACGATTGACACTTTAAAAGTTGAACGAGTTGAGCTATTAAATATTTTATTCACCACAGTTGTCAGATATTTTGCCAACTTCTTACAAAGACAAGTTTCAACAATCTGCCAAAAGTGCATTTTGCGATTTTATCAATTTCATAATTTTGCACCACATTAAAAGAGACAATCCTAATGACGTTTATTTCGATTAATAAGTTACATAATTATATGAGAAAAATTTACTGTAGTAACACCATATTTAACTCTCTAGCTCTTTATCACTAAATTTGAAATTAATGATAAAGAGTAATTCATTTTTAATTAATAATTTACTCGATAACATAGGGTAGATTGTTGTATAAATATGTACTTACATTGATATTTTTTCCTGGTTCATTGTCGACTAACTGAAGCGCGATGTCTTTACAAGACTTACGACTAGCCGGAGGTACTTTGCTGTCATCCTCCCAGTACCGAGAGGGAGAATGAGCATAGAGAGCTCCAGGGGTGGCGTGTGTTACTCTAGTTGTGGTTACAAATCCTGTTGATTTGCCTGTAGAATAATAAACGTTGAAGAATATAAGCATATTTATAAATATATTTATTGATTTTCGTCAGTAAAAAACCTACCTGCTTGTTGTGCCCATTCGAGTATTGAGGACACCCTCGAGCTGAAGGACGAAGAGCAATTTTCGAAACGAGCCCGTCCATCCAAACCCAAAGTCTCATAATTTGTTTTAACTCCGCACAGGAGGGCAGTGGCACAAGCTGATGACTCGCCAGTTTGAGCGTTGAGGTTGTACGTCTGAAATAATAAATATATTATGTCGGGAATAAAATAAGGAGTTTAAATGTTTTTTTATTGTACGTGAATTTATTGAGCGCTGTCACAATGTGAGGGTTATTCTAAAAATTGTAAATTGTCTATCGATTTATATTTTTCAGTAAAAGTCTTTGAACGGAAACAATTAATTTTAATATGCATGGCACGGTATGGTACTACAGTTTTATATATAAATTATTTAAATTTCAAACCCTCGATTATTTCTCTCATATAACACACTCATTCGTATATTAATGAGCTCCCGATACCATGTGAAGTCCCGCATGGTACTTTAATCTGTCCATTTCGCATATTTATATATAATAATGATCTTATTTTGAGAAATTCTGTATAAGATATGTAAGCTAATTATGTAACCATCATAATTATATAGGAATAGTATAAAAACAATTACAAAAATCACTTATGAATTTAAATATTTATTCTGAGAAATGAAAAATGAAAATTAACCAAGATGAAACTGAATATTACATTTACATTTTGTAGACGATCTGTGGTTTCATACGAAAGGTGAGCTTTAAATTTTTGACTTTACATCTAGACTCAAAGCTTAAATATATTATATATTATTGTCTTCATTATAACACCAAGACTGGTAAATATTATAAATATTATTTAAGATAAACATTAAAAACAATTAACGAATTAATCAGTGACAATTAGGGATTCCAATCCCGGGATCCCGAATCCCGGGATCCCGGGATCCCGAACGATTTTCAATACCCGATGAGTCCCGGGATTATAAAACATAATCCCGAATTTTTCGGATTGGTTGATTTATCAAGCACAATCAAATTATTATTGACAACATCGTTATATTTCGTGTACAAACTTGCGCGAGTTGCACGTGTCATCTGTGAATCTTTGAGGCTGTGAGTCTAAACGTGCTTTTTCAGCAGCAGGCTGCTTAGGAACCAAAATCAGATCAAGGCTAAATGATAAAACACTTGATGCTTTGATGTTACTTCGTGAGTTTTATTCAAAATAATGTTTTCAATTAATTGTCTATGAATGTACATAGGTATGTACATACATTGTCAAAAGTTCATTTTTTTCTTCTCAAATAAATATATAAGACCTTTCCTTTTTTATTTTTATTATATTATTTTTTATTTTAAGTCCAAGACTAAAATTATACGTACTTTATACATTGTACGTTATAAAAAACAGATGTAAAAATATATTGTATTATTCATTTTAAATTATTTTTATCGATAAAATAACATGAAAATTATCCCGGGACTGGTCCCGGGATCCCGGGATCGACTAATTGCAATACCGAAATCCCGGGATCAAAATTTTGGCCCGGGATTGGAATCCCTAGTGACAATGTATAGTTTCTCTATTTCATTTTTACCTGATTTAAATTAAAGAAATGATTATTAAAAACAAGCAGTTTCGCCATTAATTCAGATGAAAAACAAATCACGAGCCAAACCTCACTAAACAAGATTTTGTAAAGAGCACGTCAATTTTTAATTCGATTGCAAGCACAAAATTGCTGTGATTTGAGCCTAGTTAGCTTTACCACATTACTTGGTTCCTAGCAAAAACGGTAGTTTTGCTAACCGAGTAAAATAAAAGTCTTTAATAATATATCTCGAATTTAAAACAAAAATGTAATTAAACAAATATTATGTATATACTTTTTTTCACATTATGTACTTAATTGTTAATGACTATTAGATTAAAAATCTGATCATAAATAATTGTATGCTTTAATTATGGTATTTGCTATTTCAGAGTTTTTCTGCCTTTCAGGATAAAAGTTATATCGATGACACATTTGCATGAACGAATGTAAAAATGTGTTATTATAGGAACTACTAAGCCAAGAGTCATAAAATACATAAATCTGTGACATAAAACTTTTGCTTGCTGTGTCGTGTTTCGACCTTGAAGTTGACCTTTACTTTATTTATAATTTTTGCAATGCTTAAATTCCGTTTCACAGTGTACGACCGTGCCAAAGGACAAAGTTTTTTGTTTAAGCACTAATTATAAAGCAAAACAGCAATCTACAGCACACACCAGAATGCGCTTCAGTTCATTTGCATTTCTGCAAGCTTAACCACTTAAGAAGTAAACTTTTCCAGAATGATCTAATTATTCAATTTATAAAACACGTCCAGATTAAAATGCGGTCGTGATAATTACAATTGCACGTTGGCGACTTTTACTTTCCGGAACATTAAGTTTCCCTTTATACCTCTTTAACAATACCAAAGATTTACACCCTTGCGGTCATATACCTTACAAAGTTAGTAATGACCGTGTCTGGACCCATGCGAAATCCCCCACGTACATTCAGTTAAATTGTTCCGACCACTTAACGCGCACAATGAACATACATTTTGTTATGGTTATTGTCGATCCATAAATTATTATCAAAATATTATATTATTTTTGATATATGAATATACATATGTATATAAAATAATCCATTTTTTTAAATGTGTGCAACCAGGAGGTGCATTGTTGCGTATTTTATAAGAATAAAATCTTTATATGTATATGGTTTAAAACATATTTTTACAAAACAAAGTTATATAGTTAATCATTTATTAATGTATAGCAATTTTAAGTTTGTATATTTATTTATATTGTGGCGACCACACATATAGCCACATTTAGAAGAGCGATTGTCTCATTGTTAATGATCGTGACCAAAAACGTTCATTCATTAACAATGAGACAAACATCATGACACAAAAAGGATTTCTTTTGACCCCACTTGTGTGTGGTAATAAGTGTTGTTTTATACATGTAAATAGTTATGAATGATTTTTTTATTTAATAAAATTGAGAGTCTGTGGACGTACACCAAATAATATACATTGTATTTAGAATTATCATTTACGTATAATATATGTATTAAAATGAGAGGATAGAAGCATAGGTACAATATTAAAGTAAGTGTATTCTATTTAAACTCCTCCATTATTCACGCTCGTGCATTTCTAACACAGACGATCTGGGCCACGTTTATCGGTAATGGTTCTCTATAATCTTATCGCTATTGTCTGTAATAGAAACGTTACCTGCGACAAAGCTGCAGCTGGAAAGTGGTCCCATATCAGACCAGATGCTTCTGAACTCGGCGCAGCCTCCGACCCTCCCAGACCTCCAGATTTAGTCCTCTGAGCTCTGAGTTCTCTGGCTGCGGTCACGGTGGCCAAACTCATTCCGTCGCCGACAAACATAATTACGCTTCTGAATTATTCAAAGAGGAACAAATTAATTCCACGGCAAATTACTCCAATATAAACAAACAGCTTGCGTCGAACACTAACTTGGCTTTTGGTTTTTTTTCGCCGTAATACTGTAACCGCTTTGCTAATTCCTTCTCGGCTTGGTTATACCAATAGTCACGGTCTAGGAAAGCAATCATTAAAAATTACACAAAAAAATAGTGATGATGCAACATTTTTTATTATTCTCGCTAAAATACATACTAATAAAAGGTAATTTGATTTGCCGTTTCTCATTTCATACGTCGTAACGTTACATATGAATTTTACGGAAATTATATATACATATTTTATGAATACTGACATTGTAAGCTAATAATAAGTCATGCCGAAGATCTATTTTTACACATTTATAACAATGTATATTTTTTTTATTAAATTTGTCAATTGAAGTAAAATTTGTAATAAAATATATATACAAAATAATTTATGATTTAAAAATAAGAATAATTATATTGAGCAAACATTTAATGCTTATATGTTATTTGTGACTAAATAAAAGAAGTCTCATATTAAATGTCGCTTCACGTATTCGGTCACAATGTATCAATTAATTTGGCAAAATTGCAAAGTAATATAAGGCAATTTCGGAAGACGTAAAAGGAAAAATAATGTTTTCTTACCGAGAATCTGCGGTGTCATCGTCGGCGATGGAGACAACGGGATGGGAAGTGTCCATGGTAATACCAGAAGTAGAATAAATCCACTTCCTTTTATTCCTCCCATTGTTCACCGCTAATCTTCTGTCGTTTTCTTGAACAACCGAGCAACTTTAACCCGACTGCGCATCGTGTTTTTTATGTAAATATGCACACACATTAAAAAAAAATATTTTGCACAAAAACCAAAATGTACTACTCAATCCATTGTTTGTTTTCACAATACACGATGTTTATATAATAAAATTACAACCGTAGTTCGTTTTTGTTTACACAACATCGTGCTAATTAAACTCATTATGCGGTGTTTCGAAAGCCTGTAAAATAACTTTTTTTATATTAAATATGATATTTTTAATTAACACGTTAATTACTATGCTTAATAAACATGGAGCATCAAAACTGTGGCTGTTGTTTATAAAAACAAACAAACAACAACAAAGGCTTTAAATTCAATACAATTAAATGATGTTAATCTTATTATGGCTAAGATTTACAACGAAAAAAATGTTTATCAAGGTTTTATCTGCTTGCTTTGAATTTAATTTTTTTAATTTTAATTAACAACAGTGTTGTTTTTTTAAACACAGTATGTCAATATTTTTAAAACAAATACAGTGAAACCTCGGTTTACGAGCATCATTTGTTTCGGAAACATGCTCGTGTTTTAAAACACTCGTATATTAAAGCAAGTATCAATATAAGAAATGACAAAAACTTAAATTAATTTGTTTCAACGCCTAAAATATTCATTTAAGGGTTATTGATACAAAATACTGTTTCTATTGAAAGATATCATTCATTTATCATGGCAATTTTACACTCGTAAATCAAGTTACTGACAATCTGAGGTTCTACTCTACATGAGTTTATAAATTTATCTTTTATAAAAAAATCATAAATTAAACCACAAGATATTTTAAGTTTAGACATTTTATGTCTTAATGCTTTTGTAACTGATATATCAAATTAAAAGTTTTATAATCGCTGCATTTTTTACCGAAACTGTATTGTAAATATGTTAAAATATTGGGGGAAATTTACATATGGCCATGTAGTTAAATTTTAATAAAAAAACTACTGTTTTGATAAAACATCTTTTGCGTTAAATCTATAATATAAACTTACCAAGGGTTGAACCACTGATATACAACAAAAATATAATAATAAAATTAGCATAACAGAAATAATACAAATTATTTATTTACCAGTTTGATATTTTATTTCTCTTAAATTATTCATATAGAAGTCAAAGTTTTCGGTTTCAATATAAGTGAAAATATATAGAATTTTAATGTGTCAATAAAGGCAAATATTATCGTAATAAAGATGTCGTTTTAGCGTGAGTATACTAACAATGGGTTTTGTGTATTTGAATAAGTAGACAAAGCTATGTAAGTCCTAAAAAATACTTTTAAAACACTTTTTGAATAATATAATAAAAATAATGTATTTTTAGTAGAGAAGACCGAAACAGAAAGGTCTCATGGGGACAAACAAATAATTTAAAGCTTAAAGCCAACGTCTAACATGCGGAAAATAAATATTAGATTCAGAATTACGTTTAAAAACGAAAAGAAGTAACTTTGAAGGGCGTTCTCTGAACTGTGTAAGAATAATCCGACAAAAAAATATATCGTAAACATATCAATGAACAAAGGCCAGGAAACGATATTGACAAATTTCGGGGAAGAGCGAAAGCAGTATTATGTATATATTTTGATAGTAACTGTTTATCTCAGATGATTATCAGGATTACAAAAAAATAAGATTTAAGCTTCCTGGTTATTATTTTATGTGCTAAAAATAAATAATCACTGTGGACTGCATATGATATGTATTAATATTAATTTGTGAATTTAATTCAGAAGATTTAATTTAAGAAAAATGTTTTAGTTAAGCTTTTAGTAAATAGCAATTTGGCTTAAGGTTAGGTAGATTTATTATAGAGCAGGTATTCTTCATTAAAAATTTTAATATGTAGAAATTTTTCAAGCAAATGATCACTCTAATTGAGGTAAATCTAAATATTTAATAGTTCTATTAACAAATGCGTATACAGTAAGCAAAATATGATTCCAAAGATAATTTTCAGAGCCATTACAAAACATCAAAGAATCACTTTATTTTCCGTATTATTTATTATGTATTGTAAAATTTTTTTTATAACATGACACGTTTCAGTCAAATACGTTACAAAATAATATACATAATAAACAACTACTTATTAAATAGTAAGACTTCAGACTGAAACAAAGTTTGTAAATCAGCGATATCTATTTTATAAATTATAAACTATTATTATAGCCTTAAATCGATCTTAGTTTTAACCATTTATTTTGATGCGATACTGCATTGTCGATGTGAAAACGGTTTTAATGTTTATTTTTGTCTAATATAAAAAAGGTTAATGGATTGCAATTAGCAACACAATATCTAAAACGCTAACCGATAAGCCTGAAACACTATTGGGTGTAAGCTTTGAAAGAGAAGCGGCAAAGGGGATTTTCAGACCTTGGCAAGTCCTTGACCTCAAAGAAAAGTCGCAATATTCCACAGAATAGGTCATTGCCACGTACGGTGATACAATCTTAATGATAAAGCACAGGATCTATGTAATCAATAAGTATCAGGCTGTGTTTATCGTACCCGTTACTACAAATATAATATAACATAACTACAAAAGTTAAAATTGGCGCTTATACCCTATGGAATTTCTACCCTTCAATTACACAAAGGGTTTATTTTACGACAGAGATGGAGTTTTTCATATTACATGAAAAAATAAAGAAATGTTATAACATCTATATTGTGGACGCTGTAATTTGTCAACGTTTGAGTTAAACGAAAATCTCGCTTAATGTCCTCCGTTTTTAAATGGACCAAATACGCTTTTTGTCTCTGTACGTATATGAACATTTTTCAGACTATATTTATTAAGCAACTGGCAGGGATTTGGAAGACAATAAATAAACGAGATTAATCTCAAAGCTAAACTCGTATCTTCGAGTTTCGCGCGATTCTTTAAAAACAAGAGGAAAAAACTGACGTATAAATCGCGAAAGTTTTTGTTATAAAATTTGATAAAAGTGCTATGCGTAAGTTTGTTATTAAAATAATGAAAAATAAATATCTCATGCGCCAGAAATAATAAACAAATTACTGTTTAATTTGTTAAGCTATTTTTGTGGACTTTAAATATGTGTGGGATATGTTAAATATATAAATAAATATATTAAAAATGGAAAATATTATTTATTCATAATATGTATTTTATTATATTATATTTAAGTGGTAATAGAACATATTTTCCCTATTAAATTATTTATATCATTATATTAAGCAATAAAATTCTGTAAAATAAACCAGCTTTAAAGAATATTATGGTTACTAAAAGGGACTGACAAATAATTGCCAAATTAATAATACATACTTTTATGTATTAATTTAAATCAAAATTAAGTTAAATTTTCATTAAACATATGTAATTTATTAGGCTTTTTATTGATATATTTTTTTTGCCTACCAGAGGTTTATTATTAATTCATGTGCATATTTTAAAATATACTTCACAGCTATTATATTAATTAACAGTGTTTACTTTTAATTTTAAGCATCCGTTTTACACGTTTGTGTGAAACTTTAAATGCTTTGTATAAAATTTATAGCTTTAATATGGTACATATGGGCACGTTATTATTTTTTGCTATAAAACTCAGTCTAATATCTTAAAACTCATGTTTGGATTATTAGATTTTAATTTTTTGACTTAATATCACATACTTTAGGCAAAACTAAGTTTAACGTTTCACCCTAAATGTTTAAAATGGCAACTTTAACTAAATTCCTAACGAACCATGATGAAAATTTATACAACAGCCTTGGTCTTTCGTGAGCTATATCTGAAGACGGTTTATACTTTGTTTGCTATTTTTAATAATGGACTATCTTCCATTCTAGGGCTCATACATAGTACGAAAATATTTAATATCAGTGCTTTGTTTCCATATAGCGCTGAAATGAAATATTTTCGTACTTAATTAATGTCCAGTGTATAGACATGTTGGATAAGATAGATATTGGTGATCTTATTCTAAGTACAACATTATTTCTTTGTGTTTGAAAAATTAATTAAGATATTTCAATAGCTAGAAAGAGGTTGCTTTCCTAAATTGAGGGATTAGTCAGTATATAACGTGTATGCGCGTTCTTGCGTGCCACATATCGTCGTCGTTCAACGACAAGGAAAGTTACAGTTTTTATATAGCCTAAAGTAAAATTCAATGGGAAAGTTAAATATTGTGATTGGCTTTGTTTTAATAACAAAAAAAGTACTATGAAATTATCTTTTCTTAAAAACTAATATATAATTCATAAATAAAGCAATAATACAAATCAAAATTATTTATTTAAGGTAAAATTATTGAAATACTAAAAAAATATTTACTGGATCTTGTCGTTTAAAATATGATATGACCTTTAATTGTATAATAATATGACCTTTTTATAAGTTTCTGTTTGCTTTTTATAATCACTACAAACAAAGTTACAAAAGTTAAAAAAGTGAGACAGTTATTTTAAAACATTTTGCAGTAATGCTCTTAATGATAACCTTTAGACGTTTTTGAGAGTACTTGTTAATTAATTGCGATTTGATTCCAAAATAGTGTCAACCAATTTATACTTAACATTTTTAATACTCTTTTTCGAGTTACTGAAGCCACCACCTTAAAACATATTTGCTCATTCTAGAGTACCACAGAGATCAAACCTAGGTCCTCTGCTCTTTCTGTTTTTTATTGCCAATATATAATATATGCGAAAATTATGAACTTGGAATATTTACTATATGACGCTGACTAAAAAATGTTTAAGAATATTCATTCTTTTTATAGAAAGTCGCATGTCATTCGACAGCATCACATTGTCCAGCGGATTTTTTTGACAGCATAGCCAGAGGTGTTTTTATCAGAAATACCCCTGTCAATTACTTAGGAGTAGGGATTCCAATCCCGGGCCAAAATTTTGATCCTGGGATTTCGGTATTGCAATTAGTCGATCCCGGGATCCCGGGACCAGTCCTCGGATAATTTTCATGTTATTTTATCGATAAAAATAATTAAAAATGAATAATACAATATATTATTACATCTGTTTTTTATAACGTATAATGTATGAAGTACGTATAATTTTAGTCTTGGGCTTAAAATAGAAAATAATATAATAAAAATAAAAAAGGGAAGGTCTTATATATTTATTTGAGAAGATAAAAAATAAACTTTTGACAATGTATGTACATATGTACATTCATAGACAAAATTAATGGAAAACATTATTTTTAATAAAACTCACGAAGTAACATCAAAGCATCAAGCGTTTCATCATTTAGCTTCGATCTGATTTTGGTTCCTAAGCAGCCTGCTGCTGAAAAAGCACGTTCAGACTCACAGCCTCAAAGATTCACAGATGACACGTGCAACTCGCGTAAGTTTGTACACGAAATATAACGATTTTGTCAATAATAATTCGATTGTACTTGATAAATCAATTAATCCGAAAAATTCGGAATTATGTTTTATAATCCCGGGACTCATCGGGTATTGAAAATCGTTTGGGATCCCGGGATCCCGGGATTGGAATCCCTACTTAGGGATAACATTCAAGCACATCGCAAATGTTTGCAATAAGGTATCGATGATTTTCGGCTTCGATATGCGGAGCGCGTGTCACTTCAATAATTGATTGGTGATTCGCTGTTCTAGTTCGTAACATCCTCGAATATAGCTTTATTTTCTAATATTCAATTAAAATAATTACTCTTTGTTGATGGAGAGAATTCAAAGAGAGTTTATAAAATATATTTTCAAGTACGGGTCGTAATTGAATTTGTATCCAACTGCCTTTTTTCTAGGAGCTTTGAGCTATAATTCATTGCATTTTTCTCGTAGCATATATTCAATTAAGCACTTTTTAAAAATGCTAAGGGGCGGCGTCGACAATCCGTCAATGCTCGGTGACTTTCGGCTGCAAGATTTAAAGTTTCTCTAGGGTGTCGCGATCGCGTCCCTTATTCTTACTTGTTGTGATTAAGCCAATGCTGCTATTAAACAGGCTATACGGATTATCAAACACAAATATGTTTTTGGCGATAGCTATATGCAACTGGAAAAATATATCAGGGATCGTGTTCATCTTTTTTATGTGCACGAGAACTGTTTATTATTGTGACGCATGACGCATGGAAAAAAATGTCAAGTCATAGTCAGATGTATAATTTAAATAAAATATTTGACTGATTTTGTATTATTTATAAACCAATATTTGTTGCGGATCGCTTTAAGTACTGCCTCAGATTTTCCAGGAACAATGAATAGCAAATAAATTTCTACACTTATACACAAACGCGTATTTTTTCGACGAATCTTATATTTTTCTATATAACGTATGCGAAAGGTAAAAAGTGAAATATGGACAAACATGTTATATACACCTATAACTTATACGTGGAGGTGAATTTTAGAATCGCACATCGTACGTTGTTACGTAACTCGAGCGGCGAAATTGTCGAGTGCGCGCGTTTGGCAATTTATCGTGAACGTTTCGCATATATCACGATACAAATTACCTTTAATAAATAAAATGGAAAGGAATAATAATAAAAAAAACAATTTTTATTCGCCCATAAAAATTGCGACCGTATATTATAAAAGTGTCGGTACTTTCTCTCCCGTTGATAAAATTAAACTTGAATGCCAAAGCGATTGTTTGGACGCGTTCCAAAAAAGTGAACGCGAGAATCTTTTCTGCGGAAAGATATCTAACCGTTATACGTTTTAATACGTGTTTTTTTTAATCTCTGGTGAAAGTCAAGCTTTTAATGAAAATTATTCTTTGACGATTATTAAAATATTATTCAAAATTCAATAAAATTTTAGCTATAAAAATAATATACTTTTTCTCAAATTCTCTTAGATATTTATTTACCGAATCGGTTTGAGAATGAAATAATGCTGCTATGTAGCTAACTGTAACTGGATTTTGATTAATTTTTAAATAAATAGACTACATGGTAAATTCTAGAAATCATGAACTGCTCAATTAAAATCGACGAATTTTTGTGGAGAAATGCAACAAATAAAATATATATATATATTTGAGTTCTTTAGAATATTAATATTAGATCAGAAATTTTGCATACAAAATATACTTATTTAGACTTTTATTATACGCTTATAATATCATTTTTATTATAGTTAATTACTGATACCTTTCGAAACTTTTACTGAAACATGTATTAGATTCGATGTGAATTGTATCTAAAAATCTAATCAAATATATTTATATATTATCGGTGAAGCTTTTCTAACAAAAATCTTTAAAATAATATAAGTTTTAACATGCAGCAAATTAGAAAAACATGAGAGCAATATTCCCAGGAGCAAATGTCCGTTTACCATTTTCACTAGTACAGGTATAATTTAATTTACTTTGATTCACAATTTCACTTATCAGTAGCAGTAAAACTGTATTTACTGTATTTGTTCACAAAGAGATAATTTAGTAAGTGTATTTCCACATAATTAGAGATTCACAGAAATATGAGGTCACATGATTTTTAAGTAAAACTTGGAATTAATTAAACCACACCCAAATTAAAGTTAAAACACTAAGGTTAGCTTAAGAACTTTAATTAGGTCAGGTTGGGTTTAGTTCATTCGTTTTAGTTGTATTAAGATTTAAAAATAATATTAACTTTTATTATTATTAAAAAGTATCATAAAAATTTTAGAGCAGCATCAGTTAAATTTTATATTTTCGCTAGTTTAAATCCAATATTTACCAGTAAAAATATGTTTGAATATGATTCAACTGAAAAGCCAGTGAAAATATATCTTCATTAGTAATACACAAAAATTTTAAGTTAAATTTTTATAGGTAGTATAAATTAACATTTATTCACAAAATATCAAAGTATTAAATGAACCCAAAATAAAGAACTATTTTTTAAAAGTCACATAAAACACTCGTTATTCGTACATTAATAACGTATTATTTGACTATTGTTAATACTATCATACATTATACAACAATGCCAATGTATAGGTACAAGAATAAAATATATATTTTTTATATTACATTATTTATATTATGTATTTTTATATTGAATAATAATAAGCTTTAAAATAAAGTTTTAACGTAAATAAATACTCGTTAGCTCAAGGTGATTTTCAAATATTTTTTTTAAGGCAAGTCTAATTATATTATAAGCCCTGAAATATTATACCAAGGTACGCTCAAATTATATAGCTATTTGTATTCTACGCTCCCTTTGTGTTAGTTTTAATATACATCATCTAAAGACAAAACCTTTGGCCGTCCACGGGGATTATCTACGGTCGACACAATACAATCGATTCTGGATTCCAAGTCTCCAGAAATCCACGTTTTGTGAGTTTCGCCCTCAAAATACTAGTTCGGAGCGGGATTCCCTTCTTTGTCTTGTTTCCAGCATGGTCCAGAGCCCCCGGGGACCTTCCTGGAGTAATTGCCGTAGAATTTATACCGCACTCGTATAATTTATAGACTTTAATAACGCTAATGTATTATTGTTTGCCCTGCCCCATCACCGACAGTTAAGACACTTAAAGCTCGCGCACAGAATAATATTTAGATTGGTTTCGTGCGTTAAGTACGTATTAAGCCGACTTTGATATATGTCTTTATTTATTCAAGTTTGTAATATATGTATACGGCTCCTTTTTGGCGGAAAAATAACATTTTTCGTGCTTAAAGCTAGTGATTTTTTAGAGCATTGTTGTAATAACGTGTATTATCAAGTTCATGTGACAGTTAAAAAGTGTTAAGCTTTAAATTTAATTTAAATATATTACTAACCACTAAAAATTATTAAGTTGGAGTGAAAATTTTAAATTTTAACCAAATGTAATACTTTTGGTTATTATGTAATGAAATCATCGGCTAATTGTATGCTGGATAGTTTTATCCCTTATATCGCAATCGCGCCTATTTACAAACCAGTGGTTGAGTACCTTATTATATATTATTTATAAATAGAAAATACATCCGAAAATCTGATATCTTATACTTAATAAACTAGAGGTTTTCAAGAGAATCTCTTCTACTCCTCTATAAGGATAATTTTAATTGGTATCGACTCCCACAACTCGCTTCATCTCATTTTACACTGTCAGATGTCTTTTTGTAACATGAGAAAGATAGCATTAACTGGAATTGAAATTTCGAAATACTTATGAATAAATATTTTGTTGGCTTCGACCTTTACGAATGAAACTTTTTAACTGTTTGCAATACTATTGATAAAAATGTGTAATGTTTGAGAATATTATATTATTATATATATATAAAAATAATAATTTTGTACATATTTCGATATTCTACAAATAAATGTATAATTTATAAAAAATATCGGTGCTTAATTATATTATATTACTAAAATTTGCTAACGTTTTATTTTACTTAATTACCATAAAAAATATTATCGCAGCTTATCGCAATTATGTTAATGATTTCAGCCATTAAATTTGAGAGCTTTCCGAAGATATACAAAAATAAACGAATCCACCCACAGACTTTTTTTATCCACTTGTACTTAACAATGTTTATTCTTGGAATTATTATATTTCCTTCCACCGAGTCACGTCCGTTGACTTCCCTCACAAGTTCGGCGTGGAATACAAAAAAAGCACCAAAAGCAAGAAGCTTCCAAAGTTTGGAACGTGCACGGTACTTTTTTTTTGTTATAAAAAATTAATGCTCGCACAGCGGATTTCCATCACAAGGCGAAAATGGGTAAATTGGATTTGATAAAAACGTACGCAGTATGAAGGATATTTGAAAACGCATTAGGGAGGCGAGATTTTCTCAACAAATTCTCATATCCATTTGCGAATGATGCAAAAAAGGCATACAAAAGAGCGTCTATGGGTGTTATTCAAATGTAACTTCTTGGATAAACACACATTTTTTAAGATGGGGAAAGAAAAAAATCATACGACGCACGTGCAGAATATAAAACTCGAAGCTCTATACAATTCCTTATTATTTTTTATTGTAAGAAACTAGTGACTTTGTGGTATTAAACTTCCTATTTAAACAGAATATTCAGCTTCATTTTTATGACTTTCTAATTCCGCAAAATTATAAATTTTCCCATATGATCTGCCATTTCAAGCAAAAAATAATTGCTATAAGGTTAGCTATTGGCTTGAATAACCACGTGATTATTATAGCAAATGTAAAATTTAAACAAACTGGGCCATGATTGATAAATTATATTTTGTTGAAGATCCGAAGCGTATCAAGATAAACGGATTTATCTTCAAGCAGCTTGTCCAACTACTTTGGTCTTTATTTAGATGAAAACCATTAATCACAAAGATTTTGGGAAATCTCTGATATTGAAAATAAATTAATAATATTCATATATAATATCTAATATTTAATCGCAGTTTCTAGACTTAAGTCTCTCACCTGCTTGACTAGGATTGGTGTCTGTGTGTGTTAACACGCATCGCCTTTTTATTATTATTTTATTTGTTTGAGTTAAAGAAATATTAGCTGGAATTAATCAAACAAATCAGCTATTAAGCCATTTGCATGATTTCGTATTCTTTCGCGGTGTCTATTATTAAACTTTTCAAAATAATTCTTAAGAGTGTATATTTTTAGATCCTGGTGCAACATCGAATTGCGACCATACCAAGGAGCGTTTGCTGCGATTCTCTATGAAATATTCTGCTGGGCTTGTAATTTTTGAGGGTATTTGCGAGTATTTATAATATGTTCCCACACAGGGGATGCATAAGACATTGCGGGTCTGATTATTGTTTTATAAATTAGCAGTTTATTTTTATACTTAATTTACTTTTGCGGCAAAGAAGGGGGTAAAGCTTAGCTCTTGTGTATTTAACTCGATGAATTAGAGTGTCTATGTGTGGTTTCCACGAAAGTTTAGAGTCTAAGATAAGACCTAAGTATTTGGCCTTATTATGCCATTCTATCGGTTTATTATACTAAATTTTCTATAGCAAAGGCTTTTTTTCTTCTAAGAGAGAACATTACTGCGACGCTTTTTAGTGGATTTGCAGTGACCAGTCATTTGTCGAACCATTTTTCAATATTTTTAATTTTATTTTGAAGTTTAATTACCGCTCGATTAAGATTTTTATAGGAATAATATTCATAAATTTGTCACAATAGTAAGAAAAAAAACAATAAATGCTATTATTACAAACACAAAAAATATAAAACTTGCTTGAGTGACCATTGAGTTCAATTGCGTGATTTCGGCTTTTATTTGTAGTTAATTTTTTTTTTTTAATAATTTATTTCAATTTTTTTGACAAACTGTGGAACACAGATAAATAAAGCTCGAAGGTTAGAGTGGGCACAAAAACACCGAGATTAAACATCTGAAGATTGGATGTCAGTCATTTGGTTCGGTGAATCCAACTTCAAGGTAATTTTAAACTATAATTGGGTAATGTAAAAAACATATTAAATACGTAATTTATTCAAAAATTTTTAAAGCAACACTATTTTAAAATAATTATGAATTTTTATGTTTTTAGGACCCCTTGTGTAGTATACGTACGTCTAAGAGTCGGAGAAGAATATATAGCTGATTGCTTAGTACCCAAAGTCAAATATTATGGCGGAAGCATTATGACCCTATACCATAAATAGTGACTTTATTTATATTTTATTGTTGAAATTCATGTAAAGAAATTTTTAATAAAAAATATTTTCAAGCATAGACCACGCTACCATTCAATTTCAACAAGAAAACGCTTCGTGCCATGCATACATCGCTAAAAAGCAGGCGTTAATTTTCGTCAAAGGGTTTGACGCTTTTAGAATTGCCTACATAGTCACCAGACGCAAAATTATAAGAAAACTTTATTTAAAAAAATTGCGAATCCAAAAAAATAAATGCTTTAAATAGCCTTAATCATTTTTTTTATTAACATTTACAATTTTTTTAAGATATGATACATATTTATTGGGGTGTCAATAAATGCAAATAAACTTTAAAAAATGTTTTAAAAGGTATGATTATCTAAAAAAATATTGCTTTAGAAATTTTTGAACTTGACTTATGAACCAACACTTGATCATCCTGGGCAGTTATTTTTTTATTTCTTCCATTTCTTGGCTTTGATTTGTAAGAACCACATTCGTTGAACCGTTTCAAAGCATTTTGAATAACGTTTAGTTAACAATTGATATGTGCATTCATTTCCGATTTAAATTTTGCTAAGAGATTTTATATATCATATTTTAGGTTTATCGAAACAATATATATAAAATACATATGTATATATGTATATACATTATTTAAATCTCAGGATTTGTCACGATTAGAACTTACTGGTTGATATTTCAGCTGCCCGACGACTGAAGCATCACAGCCGAAATATAGAACAGTAGATTCTAATCGCTATGAATCCCGAGATTTAAATAATATATACATAAATACATACGTATATGTGTATATTGTTTTATTTTTTCGATAAACTTAAAATATGATATATAAATTATTTTAGAAAAATACGAATATTATTCATATTATATTATTTGAGAAATGCGTGAATATTAAAAGAAAAACACATTCGTCATGCAGCGGTTTTCAGGTGAAATATATCTTTTCTGATACATTATTTACGAGAAGATCTTATATTGGACAATGGCCAAGACTGTACAAAAGCATAGGCGCAAGATTTATACATTAAAATTTTATATACACATTTTTTCGACAAAAGGTCACAAAGAAAAACGTGACACAGTCCCGTGACAATTTTTTGGGTCGTTTCTATTATGCATCACTCGCGCAATAATACGTCAATTTGCGACCGCGATTTTAACCCGAATTTTGACCTCAATATGCATACATAACTATAGTAGGTCGGTATAATACTATTATATATCGTTTTGTCGTCACTAATGCAATATTGGACAATAAAACCCGTAATATACGACCTATTGACCGACACACAATCGCTTTTTCAATTTTACGCTACAATATAAACGTAACGTATAATACTTTAATGTTTTATAATATACTGTATTAAATTTAATTGCGGTTACTGTATTGTTTCAGTAATTTGAAAATCATTCAAAGCTTAATTACCTTCAAGCAAAAGGAAGTCGTAAAGCTTGTTAATGGAAAACATTCTTGCTAAAATAAACTACATTGTTACAATCATACATGTATTTTATTTTATTAGGCATGTAATTTATTTAAAATTACAATTAAAAAAATCTTATTAAAAAAATAAATGATTTTTAAGCTCTTAAGTTAAAACTGTACATGGAAAAAAAAACATAGTTTGTAAAATTTTAAGCTGAATTTCGTTTATTTGATTGGGGTGCTTGTGGTGTAATACATTAAATATACACCAGTTACGTAGATGTTCTGCTTTTATTGTTTTTTGAAAAAAAATGGAAATCATCTATCAAATCGTTTCTTACTTAAAATGTGTTTGTCAATGGCACTTTAAAAATAGTGTTGTAAAAAACTTACTGTGGTTTTTATATAAATAGCCTGCAAATATATTTGATAAAAATCTGTGTGAGAGAACCTTAATAGTAATTATAAGTAGCTTCAAATCAATAGATATAAATAGTCCATAGACTCATTTTAATTTATCTGATATTGTTATTCTTTTTCTAAATCAGAAAATAGTCCAAGTGAGTATTTTTTAGTATTCTGAATTTATAAATTAATGTTTATTAAGAACTATTGCTCATAAATAGAAAAACTATTTACTTTTGATTATTTTAACTATTTAATTTAAAAGTGACTTTTGATATCAATTTTAAGATTAACTATTGGTCAATCATTTGTTACTCTTTCTTCATGAATTAATAAAACCACATAAAAATTATATTAAATTCAAGATATTTATAAAAAAATAACTTGTTATAAATTTTTTTTATATGAACATATCTCTTTAGAGATTTTTTGTAAAACAAAATAAGTGTTTGAATTGCTATTAATTCTCAAATCACTACTTTCAATAAAAGTTTGCATTGTAATAATGATCTGAAAAGTATTACAAATAATAGCTATTATCTTAGTTGAGTCCCCTAAACATATACATATAATACGTTTAGGTGATCACTGTTATGATCAATAGACCTGAATGGGCAAAAGTTTAGTTTAAAATCCTTAAAATACTCGCTCTAGTAATTTTTATATATATAATGTAAATAACACTAAAAATTTATTCAATTTTTTTAATAAATAAATTAGGCAAAATATCGTAAATTATTGTAATGACTCGCTTGAGTTGTTGTGAAAACTATTTTAGGAAAATATAGTAATGGCATAATATTAACTGTTTTTTTTCACTTTTTAAAAACAAATCGCATATATACATATACTTGTAATTGAATGCATTAACTTATATAGTAAGGATTATTTTCTGAAGCTAAGCACTGAAAAATAAAATGTCACTAATGTATTAAATTTTTCTTCACATTGTATTTCTGAGAAAATTAATCACTCTGCATTATTATTTCTTGGAAAACTATATACATATATATTGAAAATTTAATGATCTGATAGGGAGTGATTAATCGGCTTTTAATATGTTTTACACGAAAACTAGTTTGCTAAAATACTGCGCCTTAATATAAGAGGATTTTGGTAATTTAGCAAAGTATTTTTATTAGAAACTTTTTATTGACAAAAATTATACTTATGCACATATTTGATTTTTTTAAATTAGGTTGAAGAATTTGAAACAGTGAACTTGTATTTAATAATGAGTAACTATTTGCAATGTTCTTTAGCAATTAGTGGAAATTATTTGGTTACTACCAAATATTTTTTAATTATTGGATATTCTGCACCATATCTGATTTTAAATTTTTTTTTTGTATTAATTTGATAAATAATCATTTAGTGTTTTTTTTTCACAAATTTGCTACTCTGTGAGAAAAAAATCTGCATTTTGAGAAATCAATGATTATAACAATAATCAAGTTTATCTCTAAAACAACTTTAATACACTAGGTAGTTGGATTTAAATTTTATTCAACGTATTGTTTTTAGTTTTCTACAATATATTATATGCTTTATTACCTTTGGTAATCTTTTCAATAATTCAGAAAAAAACATATCGATCAACGTGATATATATTTTATATTTTATTATGAATGATACAAAGTCCATATTTTAAATTTATTTTCTAGAAATTTCCTGGTTTCAGGTTTTTGTTTTAAAATCGCAAAGTAAAATATTTCTCATTAATGATAAGGGGAGATTTAATTTGGTATAAATTTGCATGAAATCAAAATATATGCCTTAAATAAATTTATTATAAAATTGTTTTCAAAATAATTATTTTCAAATTAGTATTTGTAAAAGCACTTAAAATTTTTTTATGTAAAAAAGACGTAGCATCAGTTTTTTAGGATATCTAGAGAAATAATAAGTTAAGAAATTCAGAATAAAAAAAAACATTTTTTGTCAAATTGTATTGTATATTATAAGATTGATAAACCAATAATATATCCAATTTACTGTTTTATTAGAAGTTTTATTTTGAGTTTTAATTTTTACTGTAAATTATATGAAATAATCCTTTACACATGTAAGTTTAATTTTGATGATGTTTCTTAAAGACATGAATAATGTTAACCAAATTGTATTTTGCTAAAAATATTTGTCTAAAAATCTCGAGACAGTTGTTTAATGCAAAAAAAAACTATTTTTGCCAAGTATGATTGTTAAAAATATATAAATATATGAAACATACACGAGAAAAAATTTCAACCATTTCTCTGTTTTTTATTCACTTTTTTTGTATCACCTTGCGTATACTATTTGCTTTTGCTACTACGAAACACGCAAACATTTTCTGACCAGCCATTTATATGAATAGCATACTAACATGAATATAATACATATAACACAAATAATACAATATTTATGTAATTTTGATGATGGGAACTGCTCACCGGTGCTTCTCGATGATATATGCCTGTCGGCGGTGAAATAAATCAAATCTATTTTTTCCGTTTCCGTGAACTTCGGTCGAAATACTGTACAAAGAAAATGTTTGCTTTATATTGGAAAGCTGTTTAGGAATAGCCATAAATACGATTCGTCCTATTTGTATGGTAAACCGTTCGCATTGCGAACGCGCGATATACACGCACATATATATTATAATACTTTGGAAAAAATCAATCTCGGCTCTCCAGAAATTTCTTAATAATAAAATATTGCAGCGTATATTGGAACACGCCACGCATGTATGCCGTATAGAGACCGACGCAATAACGTAACCGAAATAATGGAAATGAATTTAATGGAATATACTCATCGTATGTCTACGAGATGGTTTTCTGTGTAAATATAAACTAATTTCAGAGTGTTCTGAAATATCACATGCGTATGTTTGTACATAATATATTTGTATTAAAAACAATTTATCATGTTACACAATACCCAGCAAAAATATACGCGGTAAGAAAAAAGAAATAAATAATAATAATCCACATCGATCGTCTCGAATCACGTTCCACGAAACACCTTTCAGATAAACTTGATATAATAAAATGAAAAATGTATCTATTTGAAAGTACTTGTTGTTTTATCAGATACATATGTATACATAAACTATCGATACAACTATTTTCTAAATGTTGTAAATTATCGATTCGATTTTAAAAATACATGTATTACAGTATAAAACATATTTGACGGCAAAAATCGTGGCTTAGAATATTTTTTTAATACAAGGTAATTAATTATTAACGGTATTATGATAGATCATTATACGATAAACATGTATATGCTTCTTTGAGACATGTGTCTATAAATATGTCTTTGAACGTCCAATTAAGGAGTTGTTTTTGTAAAAGGGTTTCAATATAGTTCCGTCCCGAAATACTTCATTTATATCTATGTTTATCATAAATAGCTAAAAATATTGATATTTCATGTTTAGTTGTACACAAATAATATTAGATGTATTTTATTTAAAGGATAAACCTATTGATGTTTGTTATTATCATATATTTTGTACATATTCTGGGTTGAATTTTGCTTTAATGTTTTATATCTTTTATAATTAATTCTTTATGTGGAAATCTCAAAAAATAACATTTTAATTATGATTAAAACAATATTTAAAATAACGTTCTTCAACAGTCCCAATGGATATGCTTAGAGGGTTTTTTAGTATGTTGCATTATTTTTTACACTGTTTTATTACATAAAAAAACTATTTATGTTGTCGCTCCATATAAAGCTCGCATTTCATTGTTACGTTTTTTGCCATTTTTATTTACGTATTCAAAATAAAGAGTTTTTAACAACTAAAATACAAAGTGATTCTTTAAATTTGAACGTGTTCAATTTTTTTATTTTGTCACTAATGTAAAATATTAGAGGTAAAACAATACGTATATTTTGCTTGAAAAAAAAATTTCATAGCGACAAAGGGAAGATGAGATAAAATATCGTTTAAATATAAAAAGAAGAGACAAACGCCGTAGAAGTAATGAAATTGGTGTTGTCAAAAAAAAACAAGATTTATTGAAAGTGAGAAAACATGGCATATAAAACATGACTAACAACTGAGATAACTGTAATGCAAGATAATAAAGACGAGAGATAACTATTATCAATAAATATTTTAATTGCAGCTATTCTATATTATAAAAATTCCATTAGCTGTGATTTTACAATAATATTAAAATAAATTGAATTAAAAAATAATTGTAAATTATCATCTAATTAACCATATAAATATATATTTTAAATTAAATTACATAATAATAAATAATTCGAATTCAAGTTTAAAAATTATATTAAAGGAATTTTTTTTATGGGTATATATTACTAAAACGAAAATTATAGCCAACGATGCTCTTTCTATGGTTTTATTTACATATATGAAATGGTCAGGTATTTTATAGTCTTATCACTAAAATAGTAATATTGCATATAACATATTTTTAACATTGCATGTATTTTTAAATTGAAATGTGTGCATCAAACAATTATAGGTATTTTATTAACAATGTACAAAGTTATTTACATTAATCTAAGATAATATGATTTTTTATATCTCGTAGATTTTTTAATAAAAACTTTAGCATATGCAGTTTTGCTTTAACAATTTTTTTATTCACATTTGAAGTTTTTAAAAATGATGTTCATGTGAAATAAAATTAAAAGGTAAAACTAGTTTACAGGTAAAACTGTTCTAATAAAAAATGTCAAATTTTTAGTTTAAAAATAACGATATGAATATTTTTATATTGTATGAAAATTATTTTAGATATTATTTGGATATATGCATATACAAATGTATTTATATTTGCACGTATGTTTCCATTCTAGCTTGTATATTTTTTATTGGCAACAAATAAAAAATCAATAGAAAATATATTACAAATGCAGAAAAAATAAGATTATTAATCGGTAAATAATATTAACCCATATGGTAATAATGTATATTTGATAAATATAATTGGGTTTTAAAGCTATAAATAATTTAATTTATAAAGCAGAATAATGTGTTGTTGTGTCGAAAAAAAATTTAATAGATAAAATTCCGCTTGTAGGGGATCTCATTCTTAAAATTCGTGTTAATGACTGTGACCAAAAATGATCATTCATCAATATGGATAAACTAGAAAATAGTATAAATAACGGACCAAACAAAGCACTCGTTACGACTAGAAAAATTGGGTTTCCCATTAATACTTTTTTTTATTATTAATTAAAAAAAAAATTATAGGCATTTATATTCATGTCTAATTAAAAAATAGTGAGACTTTCTTTAGAATTAAATCAAATAATAATTGTAGTCAAAATAAATAAAATTACCTATAAGAAAATATTTTATCGTAAAATAATATTAACCTAATAAAAAAGCAAAAAATCATAAATAGTGTTTGGGGCAAATTATTTTGTATACACAATCTAAGCAAATATATCTTTGTTCTTAATTACTTTTAATTATTTTATAATTTAATGTATATATTACAGGTGATTAGTAAAAATAAATCAACCAGCATTAAATATATTTTACAAAAGTCCTATTATGCACGATTCCGATATGTTTTCTGACAACCCTGTATTAAAAAAACTTCTCATTTCATTGGTATTTTAACGGTCTGTTTATTTGCTTCACAATTTCGTTACGCACTTTTACGACGTTTTTATTACTAGTGTCGAATTGAGTTTTATTTATATTTTTATTCAATCAACATACGATTCAGTCGTTTATTGATTCAACACAAATAAATAAATATATCGTTTATACGTCGTATTCATTGAATTGAGTACGACTTTCCATCCTGGTAAATTGCGCTTGGATTGCGATTCCAGGCACGTAATCGATACCTCGCAGATTAATTCGATAACTTCTCTTTTATGACCGCAAAAATCTGGAACATAATTACTTATTTTATATAATGAAAGTTTAAATCCACTGTCTGAATGTTCGCGATTGTTTCACAAACGGATAAACGCGACTTTTGTCAATATATATTATAAATATATTTTTACATTGTGACGTTGAGAAATTAAAGACTTGATTGTCAGATATAAATTCAAAAGCAAGCGTACGTATCTTTACTTATATTTTTATTACATTGTAATATTGATTAAAACTTACTGCTTAGTATTGTAGCAATTTTTAGTTGATCATATAATTATTATTGTTATCCAGACTATATTCTACTAATATTCAAGCACTTATCTGTCTATTAAGAGTATTTAAGAAATTTATTACAGCGATAAAAATATTCTAGTTAATTTGAACTAATGTTGTATAGCATGTGCAGGTTTTACCCAATTTTGTAAATTTAATACAAATGTTTGTAAATTTAGTAGTTAGTACAGAAGTTCAAGAAATAATTAAATAAAAACTAAGAGCAGCCCACATATATTTTATATCTGTTAGTAGCAAAACGCCTTAAATGAATTAACACTGAAAATTATCTAGCATGCTTGAGAGGCATATTGTTAGAGTTGAAACACGAGTCGGAGGCACTAGTATGTGGTAGGAAGTTGTCAGGAAATTGAGAATTACACCTAATGAATTCGTTCACGTAGACGTACACGTGGTGTGTGCGATCGGGCCCGTTTAAACTGGTGCATTCGACTGAGCGGAACTTTCGTGTTGCGATGCCGGAAACTTTGCTACTTGCTCGCCGTTGCTTTCAAATTGCAAATAATTTTATATTGAAGAATATAAGATAAGTTTGTATAATATGCGCAAAACCAATTTATTTGTGTATAGTAGAGTGAATCTTATCTATACAATTGTAGAATTTATTTTGGGACGATTTTTAAATAAACATTTTCCATTTCAAGTTACACCATGAGGACGCATTTGAATATATATTATATGGCAGATTCAGTCACACAAAAAATAACTGAATCATTTCTTAAGAAAGTAAATTATTCTAGAGTATGAATTGGTACATAAAGCTTCCTTTTTCACCAATTAAAGATATTCAAAATATTGATGATTGCAAACATCATATAAGGCAGTAAGCGTTTTATAAATATAACAATATGATTTGCAATATCTTAACCGCAATGCTGGATTAAAATAAAATTATATAATATGAACTAATTTTAATCTCTTAGACTCAATAGATTTGAACCTAGGTCTTTCAGGTATTTCCGGAATTAGTTATCTTTTCTGGTATCTGCAAGCATTACCCTCATTATCCTCAATATTTACAACATAATAGATTGACGATAAATATAAATATTTACGTTAAAATATATAGAAAAATATTTTTACGACAAAACATACATTTGACACAACAAATATAAAAAAAAATTTTGATATAAGCACAATTACACACCCTTTGTAGCAATTTCAAAACATGATTATAATTATCTGTAAATATCAGTGGCGTACGGTGGGTGTCAATATTGGGTGTGCTATAAAAAATAAAAAAAAAACGTACATTTTTTCATTCTTATTAGCCGAGGTTTTGGCATGCCTAAACTGCCTTACAGCTTTTTCCCATATATAAATAAATAAATAAACATCAAACCTAATCTAAAATATTATTATATAAAAATATCAAATTTCCAATAAACATAAAATTATAATTATTTATATATAAAATCTAATTTTCTTTCTTTAATCATAAATTTTTCTATCACGCTGTCATAAAAAGTGCTCTTCTTTTTAATGTCCATAAGGATCTCTTTTTCTATAGAAATCAAGCTAAGGCCACATAGCCTTTCTTGGCCTTGGGTACTTCGATAACAATTATTAATTCGTTTCAGAGCAGAAAATGAACGTTCTGCTGAAGCAGTACTGCTTGGAAGAGTTAATATTAGTTTGCCTAATTTATCTATTTCCTGAAAACCTGACTCAAGATTATTTGTGTTCATAAATTGTACAAGCTCATGAACAGATTTCTTTGCAAATTCAGGCAAATGATAAAGAACAGCAAGCTCATTTTTTAAACTTATATAATCAAATAATGTTCCATAGACGTGTTGCAGTTTGGTAAGTAATTCATTTGGAAATTTTCCTTTATATTGCTCATATTTTTCTTTCTCCGGAAGGTGAAAATATTCCAATTTGGACATTGAAGAAAAACGGTATTCAATTTGCTTACATATATTATCAATTATTGTATTAAATAGTTGGCTAAACGCGTGCTTTTCTTCAACAAGCAAATCATTACTCAGTCTTGGATAATTTTTTTCCGTTACATAAGAATCCCATAATGTTTCATAATTATTTTCCTTTGTTGCAAAATTTCGGTAACTTTCTTACAGCAATATAATATGTCAAAAGATTTGGATTGTAAAATGTTGTATAACACATCAGTTTTTTCAAAAAGGTTTGAAAATATGTGGAGAAGTTTTCTTGTTTCAAAATCTTCCAAAAAGCTAAGAAAACCTCGTGCTTTTATTAGTGTCGGGGTCCCATAGTTCACAATTTTTCACGACGTCTCGAAAAAAGTCCGTAAATTCATTTCTGTATTTTTGCACTGTGTTACTTAACCGTGATGTGTAATTCCATCTTGTAGGTGTAACAGAAGGAAGTCTTCTAGCTACAAACTCTTATAAAGCATTTATTCGTTTGGAAGATTTCGAAAAGAATGCAGACAATCCATTTAAAGTTTGAAAGAATGATTTGCACACTTTTATATTGGAAAGACCTTGTTGTAATGTTAAATTCAACATATGAGCATAGCAGTGTGTAAAAATGGGCAATGGATAAGCTTCGAGTACTTTGGCTTGCAAACCATTAATATGCCCACTCATTACACTCGCCCCATCATAAGTCTGTCCAACTAATTTTTCTTGAATTTGAAATTCTTCAATTATATTTACAACGTGGCAAAATAAGCCATCGGCTGTTTTATCAGAGCTAACGTCTGTAAAGCCAATAAACCGCTCGTAAACTTTACCTTCATAAACAAAACGCAAAACTGTCGAGAGCTGTGAGTTCGTCATTATATCTGAAGTTTCGTCAAGAATAATAGCGACAAAATTTGCTGAATTTACTTCTTCCTTAATATGATCTTTAATAACATCACCAATTGCTTCAATTATGTCATTCTGTATGGATGGGGAAGTACCACGAAACACCGTTGCAGTATTTAAATGAGTATCCAAAACAGAATCGTATTCTCGAAGTGCATTTAAAAATTCAAGGTAATTTCCTTTGTTTAGTGCATTACAGGACTCATCGTGGCCTCGAAAAGGTTGTTCTTGTTTTCCTAGATATACTACTGCGTCAATCACTCGTTTTAATACTTCTCTATTTTTATTAACTTGTTCATTATGTTGAATTATATTAGCTTTACGTTGAGCGTCAATCATGACTTCAATTCGTTGTTTTCCAAACATTTTGAGAGAAAAAAATGATTGAACGTGTGACTGCGCTCTTTTGTATTTTTTCAGTGCCGTTATCAGATGACTAAGGTCAGCAAATCTACTTTTATTCCACACGCTTCTTTCTTTGGAAAACAATAAACATGGCCAACAGAACAATCTAGATCGAAGTTCACAGCCTGTTAACCACTCAGTTCGTTCATATGATGAAAATGAAAAATGTCTTGTATATTCACATTTATTGTCTTTATGCTTCATAAATTAATTGGGAAGAGGTGGACGTGGTTTGCCAATTTTGATGATCTTCAATTTAATTTCATAACTTCTTTTTGAGAATGGATTATTCAAAATATCTTCAACAGTATTCTTCATCATTATTGGGGTAAATAAAAAAATATAATCTACAATAGAAAATTAAGTATTGATCATATGTAAATAAGATAATAAACTATTTTACGCCAAAATATAAAAAATGTGTGACCTGTTATTGTGATATAATGTAATAAAAAAGCAGCGACGGACGCAAGAGTTTTTGAAGTACGTGCACCAAATTCGAGACCAATTTTACTACTGAGCGCTGCCAGCCGACAGAACGACTTCAGCCGTTAAATCTCGGAACAATTTACTTTAGTCGGCCGCCGCACTCAAGGTCGGCGCGCCACATGAGTAATACATAGCGTGTCGGTCGCGCGGAAACTTTTAGAGCGAATGACAAATACCAATGCATACTATACACTGCATATTAAAATTTTATAATTTTGCATACTACTGTATGCAAAATAATGTCGCTTTATGCCCTAAGTTTTCTAAATTTCTAAATTTATATTTTAGATGGTTTTGCGGGTGTGCGCCGCACACCTAGCACACCCTGAATATACGCCCCTGGTAAATATGTGTAATATGTACCATATTATAATTAGCTTTGAATCTATGAAATTTAAATGTAAATTTTTTATGCTTTGGATAGACGGAATAGCGCAGTTCGTAACCTCTCAGATTAGTAACTCTGAGGTTGCGGGATCAATCTCCGGCAGCGACACTAAAATTTTTAATTATGACGACCACACATATAGGCACATTTAAAAGGGCGATTGTCTCATTGTTAATGACCGTGACCAAACATGTTCATTCTTTACCAATGAGAAAAACATCATAACACAAGAGGGATTTCTATTGACCACACAACACGGGTCGTTAAGAGAATCCCTTTTGGGACAAAACGGTACGGACTCAATCAATCACAACAATGCAAACCCTTTGCGAAGAATTCGAAAGTCTAGAGCCAAGCAAAAAACTCGCTTTCGGAAATACACATCCAATTTCTCGAATTCTAAGAAGCCACAGCAGCGATTGGCTAGGATATCGATGCACAATCGCGATTAGCCAGCTTGCGTGTATCTCTTAAAAGATATAAGCCCGGACTCCCACGAGGAGAAGGCAGACAAGCCAAGATCTACCAGCAACCATCCGGAGGAACCAGCTACGCGCTCTCAACGACAGATTTGAAAATCACACCTGACACTCGTCGCACGCAGCCACAGAGCCCTGAGACATCATCACCTGCACACCTTCATCGCGAGAAATCGTCCATAGTCAAAATTGTAATTATAACTTAATAAACAATCTAATAGGATTTACCGAAGAGTCTCATTAGCCGTAAGGTCAACCACCCCTAGGGCTACGCCCCTTAAAGGACCATATTTTCTTTCGTTTATTTCGAAAGTTTTTTGAAAAAATATTAGGTTCCTAGAAAAGCAATTTTGGTTAAATATCATTCAATTTAAATACATTTTCCTTATCTGGTAATAAACTGTACCAATCCTAATAAGCACAAAAAAATTGACATCCTATTTTTTTCCGGTGAAGCAATTGTAGATTTTAATTTAAAAATTAAATAAAAGGTAAATCATTATCCATGTTACAAAAAACCGTACCAGTTAACAAATTTGGAATTACGCGGGCAACACAAAGGGGAAGCGGCAGCGGGAAACGAACTAGTACTATTTTTAGTGCTTTAAATACTTTTCTTGTCTTTCTGAATATATTTCCATCATCAGTTTAGTAAAGTCATCATTAAAATTAGCCATTCAAGGTCAAATATTTGATTTCTTAACGTTTGACAAGATAGAAGGTGATCAGGAAGATCGACTGTTACCTGCGATCATCCTTCAGAGATTTTAAACTCACCGGAAATAAAAAACAACTTTACGTTGTCGCGGTAATATACATATGATAGATGAAGCGATCAGCAACAGCAGCTCAACAAATATTTCTAATAGCGTTTAATTTCTGTACAACTAAATTTTAATGCGTATTGTTCCTGTAGAATCAGTACAAACACACATCACACACAAATAATAAAAATGCTATGGTTCGAAACTGTATTTCATACTGGGTACTGAATTTTTTTCATTTTTATTTTGGGTAACAGTCAAAAATATCCACGCTTTTGTAAACCGAAATATTATTTAAGAATACAATCTTAGGTGTTCACATCCGTTTAAAATGCTAAGCGCTCGATACTTAATGATCTTAAATTAGCGGCTCAGCAACGTCCGCATAGATGAGATTTCTTGAAATTAGGTCGAAACCGTTACCCACGGAACATTGAGAATCTCTTATCTTAGCATAACTCATGCGGATATGGTGTGAAATGGGGTAGATAAATATAATGAACGCTTTCGAGTTTTACTGCGATTTTAAATCACCGAGAGCTTAATCGCGTATGATTAAAACGTCCATATTTTAAAAATAATATTCGTTTTTTGATATTTGATAAGAGAAATAAAATAATTTTACCGAATACTTATAATTTAATTAGTTTCAGAAAAAAAATGTAAATTTTTATTTGTTGAATAAAACAATCAAGCGTATGTGAAAACTAATTTTGTACAGAAAGGACGTCCTTATTTTAACAAAGCGTGGGAGCAATGTTCTTAATAAAGCTTGTGTTTGTTTAAAATTCAAGTACTATATTAATTTAATTAAATTTCATAGAAAGCTTAGTTTATAAATTAAACTTGTTTTTTAATTAAAATTAAAAATAACATATTTTTATAATCTATCGGTATTAAATGGTAGATAAATTTTAATTCGTGGCTTGTAAAAAAAAGAATATTTTGTAATCACTTTGTATCGTATATTTTTATGTAAAAATGAAATATTAATCACAAATTAAATAATAACAAACAATAAGACCACAATACAACTTCAAACAAAACATTTTACTTAGAATTACATATAATGCTCAATGGCTTTTTCGCAATTTAATATTACTCCGAGACTTAAAAAAAATACCTTTGATAAGTCTATTGAAACTGTATTCATATTCTATAAAACAACAATTTAAACATGTCATTGATATAATTTACACTAAATAAAAAATATTACATCACATCTCAATCATATTTAAGCGGGTTATTTTAAAACATACCCAAATATATTTTCAGTTAGAGAATATGACAATATTTGAGGACAAATATGATTCGCTCCGACGTATCGTCAATTAAGCGTTCTCCAGAGTTATTCTTCGATAATTATCGGAGGGAAAACGAATCGCAAGAGACGTTTGACGGTTAATATGTCGGAGACAAAGGGAAAGTTGGGCGCAAAGTATACTCGAACTGACTTCATTATTAATAGAGTAAAACGTTCTTAAGCAAAACTTCACACCAAATAATTATGCTCGAGAAAGATAAATTTAATTTAAATGATTAACGAACGTCTGATGGTATTTCTTTGTTTTCTGTTTGCGCTTTCTCCACAGTGTTTGGAGATTCGATAATTGTTGGATAAATTTTAAGACGCGCCTGAAACTTTAACGGTTAAATATTTAAACGCTTTCGAGTTAAACGTTAATCAAAAATCTAATTTCATAAATCCAATCGTTTATAAATTGTGTGACTGAATACCTAAAGCTATTAAATTATAATTTATGCATCTAAAAATAAATGTGATCCTGTGATTCATTGTTAATTATCAAATTTGTGAACAAATATAATGACAACGTATCAGTGGCGTAGCTATGGGGGGGGGGGGAGGGGGCGGGCCGCCCCGGGCGGCACTTGCTTGGGGGTGGCATATTCGCGATGGGTGTGGTTCTTAACCCTGAATGCACTATAACATATATTAATCTACGAACAACAAGAGCTTAATATTAACCAATTTAATATTTTAAGAAATACTGAGTTTTTTCCCTAAAAAAAAATGTATTAGGGGGCGGCAATTTTAAGGATCGCCCTGGGCGGCACATACCTTAGCTTCGCCACTGCAACGTATACTCTATTGGAGTGGTGAATTTTAAGGGTATAATATATATTTTATTGCCATTAATTAAATACAATAAATACTAATATTTAAAAATTATATTTACTATGATATAATAATCAACGCTAAGCTTTGTTTTAATATTTTGTTAATAATAATTATCTACCTCTTTTTATAGAAACACGTAAAAATTACACTAAAATTTTCAGAAATATGCTCAATGTACAATATATTACAAAAGAGATGCTTAATAAAATTACAGCATGCAAATATATTTATCCGATTGAGCAAATTTAATACAATTGTTTTGTAATGAGAGAAATGTGTTGTGTCTAATTTGACTGTATATTATAAATTTATTGATTATGAGTTGACAGAAAAATTATTTTTATATAATTTCAACTGCTGTTTGAAGATTTATTTGAAGACTAATCTTCGCGACAGAAAATTTAAGTCTTGTAAAATCTTCGAACTTTATATTAGCTTTTCGAAAAATTTTAAATATCAGTATGGGGATTTAATTGCTGGAGAAGAAGTTGTTATAAGACAGATTGCCTCAGGTAGGCAGATATGAAACATAAATAACGACACTGCATTTCTTTGAAAAAGCTTTAGGCTCGAGGGCTTTGTAATAACAAAGCGAAGACCCTTAAAAAACGGACCGGCTGCCTTTCTTTTGCATAATAAACTTTCTTAGATGATATATTTCTGCAGTTTTAAGTGCTTTAAGTTTTTGTTTTGCTTTTGAGTGTTTTTACTAGAGCTATGTGCGTATTTTTTAGATAATAATGTATTAAAACTTATTATATAATAATTGTTCTCAAGTGATGTGCCTTTATCTGACTTTTAAAAGTACATAAATTTAATTTAGTTAATTGCTCATAATAAATACAAATGTTTGTGATACAAATTATATCTGCAAGAGTTTATAATAATTTAATGTACAAAATTTATATAAATGTGTATAAACAAAAACGAATGTGGTTATAGGTTCGAGAGCATTCGTTGAGCAAGTAGTGGTCGATTGGTGATATTGGCATTTGTCGAGTGATTGCTCGTGATTGGTAATGTGATCGAGTGCCATATATTTTATAATGGTCCTTCGATCAATCTTGAAGGAATAGGAGACGAGGCAAATTCAAAACCAATCGGTTTAAGGTCGAGCTATACCTGAAAATTCTTCCTCTTTGCATAAAAATGCATAATTATAGTATGGTGGCCTTATGATAATTACAAAGGTATGTTCAAACAGTGCTTATCTAATGCTAGGCTATTAGTGTTTTTTATAGACAAGTTAAGCGTATGAATTTTTTTCAAGTTTTTCTGATAATGAATGACTATTGATAGTAATTGATGACTTTGTTGTAAGCCAAACTATCTCAAAACCCAGAACACGACTAAAATTATATAGAGTAAAAAGTAACTCGTTATCTATCATATATTATGAAACACAATTTTTACAGTTAAGTATGTAATAAAATATATAATATATGTATGTATTATATATTAATTTAGCAAATAAGTTATGTATGTGAAATTCGAAAATATTATATTTTAAGAAATAAATTATCAACAATTTCTGTTTTTGACATTAGTTGTTCTTGTATACAGAAGGTTTACGTATGTTGTATAGATATAATACGGTAAAAGTCATTTTTCAAAGAGCTTGACTAGCAACATACTCTCCAGTTAGTCGTTGAAAGTTTCTTTTATTTCTATTACACTGTCTGGTACAACTTGACAGGACAATTGCTGGGCGCCGGATAAGCTGTAAAGATGTTTTAAAAACGTTTTCTTTCAAGAAACCACAAATGTGATAGCGATATTTGTTGTTAAACTGGTAATGTAAAGAAGTCCGTTCAAAAAAAGTACAATGTATATATTAAAAACTATGTCTTTATGTTATATAAAGTTTTTTTATAATAAAAAAAAATTATTACAATATTTTCGATTAATTCACATACAGTTTGTAAAAGTTTAACTCCACATTATTTATAGGATGAGAATGTTTTGCAAAGTTTAGTAACTCGGATGAAATTCTTGCTTTGTTTACATTCGTTGTTCTGTTTTATTATTAACCACGGAGTATATTATATGAGATTTTGAAACAAAGAACCAACACGTTGGTTGGCCAATAAAGTATTTTATAACACGTACTACTTTTATAATTAAATAATGGTGTTTTATTAAAAAATGTATTTTAGAAACGTATGTATTTTTTACGTGGTAAGATTTAATAAACTTAATTTGTTGAGTACATATAAGACATTCTCAATAATCTCAATTAGTTAATTATTAAAAAAAAAATTAAATTTAAATGTACGATTTTAATTAATAATGATGACTTTCAAAAGTCTGCATGCCTATTAAGAAATTCTGGGGGTTCTGCTGATCTTTATAGTTTATCGTTGTAAGCCAAACTTTTGTCGTTTTGGTAATAAATAATGCCAATAGTAAAATCTCAACCTAGAATACGAATTATACGCTAAGGAAATGTTATAGATGAAGAAAAAATACCAATGAGTACCTAGCTAATTATCTTTTATATGCTTAAAAGTACATTTTTATGGTAAAATATGTTATTAGTTCTATTCTATATATTAACTTATGCCAACAATGGTACGACCTAGCTCGATTTTAATTAATCATTGCGATATTTTTACGTATGATTAAGAAAAACTAGGTCAACCTAATCTGTATTGATAAAATAAAATTATATTTATATAATTATCACTAATTCCGATTTCCAGACAAGATTAAAATTAAAAAATACTGAGGTCCATATATAAGTTTTTCAGGGAAATAATAAGCGACATATAAAACTAATCTGTCGTGCTGCTAAAATATAAATAAATATTGGGTCTAAGACTAGCTGATATGAAAAGGTGAAATTTAGAGTTTATTTATTTATATAATATTTATATTTTAAAAACTTTGATACATGTATTTATTTTTTTATACCTAAGTGAAAAACAGTTATACCTAGATCATTAGAGTATAACAAAACTATTGCTTTTAAGTTATGATAACTAGAATTATATAAACAATTAAAAGCTCATAGAAATATTTCATATTATTTTATTTTAGCCAATTTTTTGTAGTCAGCAAATTTTATCGTTGTTTAATTTTTAGTTTTAATTGCTAATTAATTATGGTAGAAATTTTGGGTTAAATAAGTATAATAGATTTTAAAAATACAACAATTTATCATTTTATGAAAATGCTAGCAGTCATAAATAAAAAATAAAATATAAACTTGAAATATTATATTTGTAATAAGATTTATTATAAGCAAAGTAAATTATATTAAGTTACGCGTTTATGTAAAAAAACACAATAAAATATTATGTGTAGCAAATTTTTTTTAAAATTTTGAATATATTTGTAAAAATTAAGTATCAAATAATAAAATATATTAAAAACTGATATGTAACAACATATAATTATTATTTGTAAGGAACATTCGAACAAATGTATTGAGAAATCAACCCTCACAGCATATTCACACAACAAATGAAGAGAAATATCATAACCAAATAATTGCGGTAATACTTGGAAATATTGCACGTACAAAGACGTTTATTACCCATAAGAACCACCGTAAAAACTACTCTTTGTTTGGAAAGAACGCGCGTTAGATAATACATTCTACCCTGCGAAAAAATGTATTGATTTTTTACTCTTTAGTTACTGATTGTCTGAGAGGCCATTTTGACCTATCTTTTTAGACGTAAACACATTTCGGGTGTGTCAAAGAGGTGATGCAATTGGCTCACAAACATTCTCATCTGAAATTCGCCAGGGCTGACTCAAACGATCATAATAAAATATGAAACACTTGATCACTAATAAGGTTGAAACTAAAGAGACGAAACAGAGACATAGCGGAGTGACAGCAGCAGAGATGAGCCAGGAGACTGCATCGAGATTAAAAACATCAGCGGATCGTACAAAGATTATCACAAGAACACATCACAACAGATTCCAGCTATTCCATAGACATCACTTCCAAAAAACGCATTCGTGATATGACTTCCAAGATCTGCAATTTCAACTACACTGACTAATATTGCTATATATATAAGTATATGGTTATACAGTTAAACATTTCTGTAAATATGTTTATAAAATAAACTATACACTTTTTTTTATTAAACAGTTAAATAAATTGGGTTAAGTAAAAAACCGCCAAAAAGCAAGGAATGGGTTTTTTAAGCAATTTACGGCAGTATATTATCAAGAAAATATATCTTTAGTTTTTTTTTGCGATTTGATCAATTAAAATAAATGGTTAGTACTACTAGTAGCAGTCGCAGGTAGTAGTATATCGAATGAGCAAGGAAAGGTAAGCGTCGTGATTAATGTGCATAATGAATAGCCCGTTTCGACCCCCGACCTTTATCGTCAATGATCTGAGAAATAAAGGATGTTTTGCGGTATTCCGTACACTATCTGATCCGATAGGGGTTGGTTGAATATTGAAAAGAGCGTATTTACGTAATAGGCATGCGGAACGATATATGCCTGGGAGCGAAACATTTTTACGTCGAAAACAGATTATTGCTGATTCGTTTATCGGATAAGATAAAACAGACACGAGAAGAAAAATTACGTTTGCATTGGAAATTCAACCCTTTAGTAGTCGCAATACTTAAGCAACGACCACTGGTCGTGATTTATTTATTGTAAATCTTCCCTTTGAAAATAAGAGCTATTAACCCAATGCGTTTCAACGAGGTAAACCCAATCAACAATTACTAAGTAAGTATTTAAACGTCAGGCTGAAAGTCTTTAAATTAGTGATAGCAATTATACTTTTTATGAACTATTATTACATTATACCATCAATATACTCATATTTATCACTATGCATGAACTTATTCAATTACATTTTAATTATTAATTATTTAAATATAGAAAGCTTGAAAAAAATTACAAACATTTAATAATCACTTACTCCATACATCAGGTGCAATAGAAATTTTCAAAAAAAAAGATCTTTTAGGTAACGGTCACAGACTTATACCACTAGTAAGGAGCTGGTGATTTCATGATGATGTTTTTTTTTATTTTATAAAACATTTATGCATAAAACAATTAATATATTTTATTTAAGTAAGGTTTTGAACTCTTATGCATAGATATATTTATTATTCATAATTGAATTATTGCGTATAAAACTGTCAAATATGGAAAAGCTAACCTTTAAATGTCGTAAATATAATTTATAGAATAGGTGCCCACAATTGATATTGTCAGCGAAACCCTATTCATTTAAATAAAATACATTACTACAAAATATTTTATTGATAATTTTTTTTAATAGTTTGGTTTAATTATTGACTAGCCAATATTAAAAGTGATCTGTAACTAACTTTTATGCTTTGTATTTATCGCAGTATATTTAAAGCATTTATTAATTGACTTTCAACACTGAATGAAATAAAATTAAAATAGTTATTTTTATTGTTTATTTAAGAAAATAAATGTATTTCTTAATTATGTTTGAGAAACTTCAACCTATTTTTTTTGGTAATCAGCTTTAAATGTATTACGTATTATATGATAATTTAAAAATACTTGATTTGTAAGTATTTTCCTGAATTAAATTATCGAGTAATGAAAACAGTGGTAGGTGATTCATTAGATATTTGTGAATACCAAAAATGGTCTAAAAAATTCAATCAAGTTTTTACAAAATAATCAGCTGGCTAGTCTGATTTAACACATTAGGAGGATTGCCAAGACTTGTAGACAAGGTGTATGGATTCCATAATTTGTCATGGGCCTCACATTTTTTTCTGAAACGCTCAGTGTAAAATTAGTGAATAAGGGCAAAAGTTTATCCTGAAACGTTTAATTTTAGTATTCAACACTTTTCTGTATCATTTAAATCATTCTCTCTAGCTACTTATATATTTTTTGCCAAAAAATTACTAGATACTTAAAAAACACCATAAAACATGATTGATCACAGCACTCCCAACAGATATTGCACTAAATACGTCACGTGGTAGCTCGATCCATTTTACAACTGACAGGTGTGTCATAAGGATTTAAAAAGCTATGTGGAAGACTGATGCTGCAATAAAGAACAATTGTATAAGAAGAAAAAAACGTGTCAAGAATCTATTAGATTATATTGTCTATATTACGTCTAATGGAGGGTTAACCGAGGGTCAGGGAATTAAAGCGAAAAATAAAATTGGAAAACGATTCGATTAGAGTAGGGGGTAGGTATCGATTGTCCTCGGCTCGTATTATGTATGTAAATAAAACACTTAAAATACAATGTCAGATACGCCTCTCTCGTTCTCGGGGCGAAGCCGAAAGAGATTTTTTCCTTCTGAAGCTTTGTCTTTTGTATTAAAAAGTTTTTAAATAATAAAGTTTGAGCGAAATTCACGGGTTTCCGCTCCTTCGTTACGTTTCGAAAGCGAAGGATCGCTTGCTGAGAAATATTATTATATATATTTTTGTGTTTACTTGTGTTGGGTAAAACTATAAACGATAAACGCCACTTTATCGGATTGTGTTGTGGGCGTGTTTCTATTTAGGTGTATCTTCCATAATTGAGACAGGGGTCGACAAATGGTTAAAGAGATCCTATTTATGAAATAGTTTAATATAAGCTTAGGATTCGGTGTAAATTTATTGGTCAATAGATGAAATAAAAATATTTGTTTCTACATTTACATTTAATTAAAAAATATCAAAATTTAATTTACTTTAAGAAGTACAATGTACGCTAACCAACGTGAGAAATTAAAATACCATGGTGGTTTTAAAAATATCATGCTATGGCATATTTGCATTTGAAGATGTGGTCATTTTTGTACAGCTGTCAACAAAAAATAGAATGCGTAAGTTGCATCATAACCACGCTTAAAAATTAAGAACTTGCGCAAAAGCTTGAAACCTTGCAGTTATAAACGACCTAAAATAGATGAAAAAATAAAAAAAAATACTTGATAAATTAGTTCCGCACAAATCAAATGAAACGCAAAAATTTTTCTGCGCTTTTTATACGCAACAGAACGATCTATTTATTATTCGTATTGTAACGTGCGACGCAAAGTAGATACTTTACGATAACATAAACAAGTCTGCACGGAGGTTGGAGCAAAATTAAGATTTAAAGCATTTCGCTAAACCAAACCAAAATAAAACCTAGTAAAAATACAGATAAAAAATATGCACCAAGAGCTGTGGTGTCTGAACCTCATAATAGTCAATTAAAAAGCCCAGTTATTTTGCACGACACATCACGCGATTGCCGCTTCAAAAATTAAACGAGTTGAGCTATGAAATATTGGCTTATCCTTGAAATTTACCAGACACTGAAAAATTATCTAATAATAGAGTCCAAATATTCTTAAATAAAATAGTATGTTACATAACCAGGTTAAATAAGTTTGAAGGTAGGAAGCATGTGTATAATCCGATTGTATTTTTTTCGATCAATAAATTAAATTATTTGTTCATCAAACTAAATATAGAGCAGTTGGCAAAAATGATATATTAGAAAGCTCTGCAAATTTCTTATGCAGGAAGACATCTGAATCATACATTTAATGCGATAGAGGAATAATGTAACGACTAGATAACATCAGGAAAGTGACAACAATCTCAACACACTTAACATCCGCACACAATGTGTATTGTATTTTAAAGGCACACTCCGTGTGAGAATTGACAATACTTTGTTAAGATGTATTCTCGCAATGAGATCCTGTAACATATAATTTCGACTAAGTAATAAGGTAGAAATGGCTAAAGCAAATCTTTCTAGTATATTATTTCTTATAAAAGTAACGCAAGCCCCCCACTAATATTGTTATTTAATAATTGTTGACATCCGATATCTTGCAATAACCTAGTGAACTTTTAAACATCTCGGTTTATCTCAGGTTATTTTAATAAAATATGCAAATTTTAAAAATAAATTAGCTGGCTAAAGAAAATTTCCTGACTTTAAAATCTCCAACAGTTACAAAGAGTTCAATTTCGGGATCTAAGATCAGTCATTTTGAATATTTTGCAAAAATTAAATTTTTAAATAAATAAAAAAAAGTCCAAACCGTTTCCTACAGTATTAATATCGTAAGATATTTGGGAGAACCATTTAATATTCTAATTAGGTCCACAAATTTAAATAACCAATACAAAATATTTGTATAAATTATACATTCGAAATGTATTTTATTTATGCTTTTGAAATTTCACAAAAATGCTAACGAATTAATGAAGTGACCTATATTGAATAAATCTTTTTCCAATAAGTTATAAAAAACTTTAAAGGTTAATCGATAAATGATTTAAATATAATATCCGATTTAAATGTTATGCTTATATTAGCAAGCATTACTGCTTTTCTGCGTTTAATAAAATCTCAATATATAATATCATAAAATATTTATATCTTTGATACATATTTAAATTTTGATAAATCTACAATTAATTTGATTTTTAAGTCAGCATAAACATAGTTTTAAGGCTTACGAATATAGTAATTAGGCAATTTTAAAACATTGCGTCAATTCGTTATAAGTTATTCGAATAGCAATCCTATTCGAATAACTTATAACCTAATACTCAACTTGTACACTTGTAATGAATATATTTTCTTAACTTTTAAATATCTTTGAAAAGTTTATGTTAAATTATTTAAGCATTAAAAATAATATTTTCTATATTAATAAACTAGTGGCGGTGTCAAGTGTTTTTATAAATGGTTTAGAATTCTCTTTCAAATTGAAAGATAATATCTTATTTTCATGAAGCGTTACGTGGAGGCTAAGGAAGCACTTGAGACAAATCGCGCATTGTTTAAGTTTGTAGCTATAAAATATTTAAATTTGTATGTTTTCAATAAGAAGCAAAACAAGCAAATATTCTCGAGTACAACTATATTTATTTATAATTACAAAATAAAGCAATTTCGGTAAAACTTATTTTTTTTTTAAATAAAAAGTTAGTGATTATTAAGCTTAAACATATACTTAGCACAATACAGGTATTTATATATTTATATTTTATTGATTCCCTTGAATTTTAAGCTTTTTATTTTTTAAACTATTTAGTTAGTGATATATTTTTAGTTTACAGCTATTTGATTTTTTAAAAATATTTACAACTTTGGTTTTTAATTATTAAAGATTTACTGCTTATTAAAAATTAAGATAAATACTGCATATAGATATTACGGGTTGGTCAAAAGTGCTGCGCAGGTAAAAGTTATGCAGGCAATGAGTTAGTAGTGATTTTCTGCTTATAAATTAAAGGTCAAGGGTTAAATTCCTTAATTAAGTTACAATTATATCAATTTTTTATCGTGTCCGGAGATCTGAGTTAATGATTATACTTAATAATTAACCCGGTCAATTATATTAGCTTAGGTTTTCATGATTTTAATTATTATTGAGAATAGATAAAAATAAAGCTAGAAGTCTTTTATAACGAGCTAATATAGCTTATCAGAATATAAATAATACTATGTAATAATACAATAACTGTATATTAATTTGTCATGTTTTGGTCATAAGGACATAAGTCGATTTATAAGTAATGTTTTTAATTTTTTCCTATAGGGTATTTTAATTTTAAGATGTCACTAATACTATCGATTAACAACAAAAATTATAACTACTAATAATATTTTATTAAAATATTAAAAATGATATAATTTAGAATTTAAAATTCTAGATTAAAATAATTGATTTTTAATTAGAAAAAATATTAATAAAATTGCTATAATAAAAATTACAATATTATTGTTATTGTTATTATAATGATGTATATGTTCATAAAAAATATCATAAGTGTATATGACTAATACATAGAAGACTTAGATTTAAATCTCACATGAACTCAAACGGTTTTTATTAAATTTTTGGAGGGCGTAATTGATTATGAACAATTATCCTTTCCGATCATCACAGACTCGTTTTTTTAGCCAAGGTTTATTTTAGGTAATATCATATTTAATCTAATATAATAGCAACTATTAATTAATAAATAGCTAAACAAAGCTCATATATAGTGTCACCTGAAAACTTAGCAAATACTTGTTGTGAGTTAGTCGACTACAAAGATATGTGTTCAAGAGAGTGTTCAAGAGAGCAATATAATTAATTGTTTAAGATCCAATTAAGGTCGTCACAATCCGCTAAGTTAAAACAGTATTTTCCAATCGGGGTTCCGCGAGTGTCTTCTCAATCTAAGGGTTTTGCGAAAATCAATAAATAATCACTTGTGCTTATGTTATATTTAAAATTTAAATATGAAACTCATTTGGGAATTTTGTACTGACATAAAATCAGTTGGTAATTGTGATGTGTGTGTTTTATTTTCTCCGTCTCCTTTCCAATTCCGGTTTATGTTTCGTAAGTATACAATCATATCGTTCATAATTTTACAAATATATATTCTGGCGAAACGATGTTCTCAGTTGAGATGAAAAGGGAATCTGTCAGTGGTTCGCGTGAAATTTATCACACCAAACCCTGACAAAAAGTACTGAAATTTTGTTTTTACTGCAATACTTACATGGAATATTGCTCCACATGGAATACAGATAAAGAGTTTCCACAGCCAGAATGTTTTATATGTAGAGATAAGTTATGGCCTCAGCTAAACTCCAGCGGTCTTAAATTATTTTTTTTAAAAATGTAAAATATTTCAAACGCCTTTTAAAGTCACAAAAGCTATATATTTAAAAAAAGGTACAATAAGCAGTTAAGTAAAGCAAAAGCAAATCTAGTGGCTGAATTAATCGCAAGAAAAATTAAATCTCACGGTATTGCAGAATTGTTAATTTTACTTAATTGGTAAGCCATGATTAAAACAATGCTTAGAGAGCAAGATATAAACAACAATAAATTAAGAAGAAAAGTTTTTTACAATATGTAAATTGACATTAAAAACAGCGTTGGCGAAAAACTGAAAAATTCTAAATTTTTTCCAGATCACAGTACTAAACAACGGCATTTATTCGTTTTATGGACAACGGTGCAATAACTAAGCATTTTTTTGTCAACAGCTAACACTTTTAACTCTTATCTATAATCATGCTTCCTGTGTATCGATGGTGCAGCTGGCATTTTTGAATGCGTAAAAGAATTTGTAGCAATACAAAATAAATAAGTCCTAATATCGTTACAAAGCATTGATTTTTACACAATAAAGCTTTAGTTGGAAAAACCATAAGTCAAGATTTAAAAATAGTTTTATACCAGGTTGTGCAAATGGAAAATTATGTTAAGCAAAAGCCACTCAAGTCACGTATCTTGAAATACTGTGTGAAAGTATGGGTTCAGCTCATGTAACACTAATTTTACACACGGAAGCTAAATGGCTTTCAAGAGAAAGAGTATTAAATCGTGTGTACGAGGTATGAGACGAGTTGTTACATTTATTTATACAGTGTGCTTTAAAAGTTTATCTTGCAAACATTTTTCAGTATCAAAATGAGTTAAAAGCAAGCATGAAAGAAAGAAAATAAAATTAACCAAGTTTGACTGATTTGACTTAGCGCATTTATGCATTCAATTTCTATTGGGAAAATCATTGCTAATGCAGCAGCCGTTCCTCTTATTTGATCATTTTGAAATATTTTGAAAAAATATTAAGAATTAGGTATAATCCTTTGTAAGCTGTTGACACTAAAGACTGGTTCAGAAATCTATTTGTTTATTTACTTTACATCACCAGATAATTTAATATCAAGGAAAAATAAGAGCTTACAAAAATTGAGTATAACCGTACTCTGAAGTTAAAATTCAATAAATTGCCTAAAATGAATTCTTTTTGATCACAAAAGTAAATACCATATTATAGTAAAAAAGGCTATACATGTATTATTTCAATTTTCCACCACATACATAGCGGAACTACGCTTTTCCGCTCTTACTACAATGAAAAACAAAAAAAGGAACGTTTGTTAAGGGTTTAAGAGGAACTGCGTGTTTCTATGGCAACAATAAAACCCAGAATTTAGAAAAGATGTAAGCAAACAACACAAAATATTTTAATAAAGTTATTAGTTATATATGTATATTATTAATTTTTTTTGTACCTAAAAAAAACACGAAGTTTATTTTATTCAATATTAATAATAGTCTGTTTTTCTAGGGGCTCCTCACTCAGAAAAATATTTGGAAACACTGGGTTAAGGTATGGGTAGTCGCTATTTTTATCTCTCAAATTTTAGTCATTATCCATATTCATCCGGCGTGATTTAACCGCATGTGGGATTATTCCTTATATATTTTTTATAAGCTTTGAGCGATATATTCTCGAAATAATATTTTACAATGTTACTCTTCGAGATTAAAGAAATTATTATTAAATAATAATTTAATGACTTTTTCAAGTTCAACCTGTACAATTTGGATGCCTAAAATTATTTTTTATTTTAAGATAAGTAGCATGTCTTTTTTGATAGTCGATATATTATTTTTATGGATGCTTTTGACGCTGTCTACATTTTTTGACATAAAGATTTGTTTATAAGATTTATATTATTTTAAAGCACGTTTATTTTTATAGATGATACTTTAAAAAGTCAACAATATGAGAAGTATACACATTAGGATATGACTTATTAAATAAACATATAATTTTATACATATGTACATTTTTTAAATTTTTATAGATTAAAATAGTAATTTATTTTAAATAAAATTAAACTAACATATCTACGTGTTAAACTTAGTTGTTAAAATAAAAAAGACAATTATAACAGAGCAATATATCATTAAGTTAAAGACAATATAATAATATAAATAAATTTCTCACAATTAAAATTTCTTTTTTAAATTTTATCATGATTATTTTGCTAAGTGTAAAATTAAAAAAACATGTATAAACTTTAACTAGTAAAATTAAAATATTAACAGAAAAAAAATTTAAATAAATTTATTGAAATTGATTTTACTAATAAATATAATTATCTTTTCCTTGTAGAAAACTTTTTCTATACGTATAATTAGTATTGAATTTATATATAAAAAACAGATACAATATCCACGTTACATAGTATGTTTGTATTTGGGTAAATAAATAATATATATTTTGGGCAAATCAGGGTTTTTTTAACGTTGTTACTTTTATATAAAAAAAATATTTAGCAATTATGGTCGTTATTAATGTAAATATGTCTATGTTATAGCAAAGAGTCATTAACTAATAATATATATTCACTGCATTTGTACAAAAGTTTGTTGTTTTAAGAAAGTTTAAAAAGGACTATTACTCGGATCTTTTAAATTTGTTTCATCTGAATTGGATTCAATTTAGCTTTAAAATAATGGGCTAAAATAAGTGAATTAGAAAAACGCCTCGTTCGATGCTCATGTTTATCAAATAAAATAATTGGATCGCTCCGGCTGAACCTGTCATTATCTCCGTTTGAGCAATCACAGGCGGAGTATCAAGTACGCCCGTGACACACAAGTGAAATCCTTATCGTCGATTATAATCACTCAATAATGACGTATTTATCACTCACGAATAAATAGCAAGCGTGCCCTAAACTTTCGCGTCAACTTTGCACGTCGTCACCACCGATTGAAAATTGTTTTGCGCGAAGTCGTCGCTTTTGAACAGTATCGCGCCCCCGCGCGTCCAATTGCGTCAAAAGTCGTCCAGTGACTGGCTGAGAGCGAAATTTCACGGCGGAGGGGCGCAGCCGCCTCGGAACGTATGTATGTATGTATGTTACGTGAACGGACGCGCAGGACGAAATTCGCTTTCGGTCCGCACATAAGGATAATTGGCGTCAAAGGACATTACGCCAGCGTGTGTCCATACATTACGCGCGACACACAATAACGCCGCTTTTTCTATAGGAGCAGGCAGACCAATTCGCTCCTTGGACACTCAATTACAGAGACTCAACTGGCAACATGATTGGTGCTCACTAGGGATTGCCATCTTGGAGTATATTTTAAGTTATTGTATTCTACGCAATTAAGAAAATATAATAAAAATAGTAAATAAATAACGTGACCATCGTTCACTGAGCAGGATAAGGTTTCTTGAAATTAAATTTTGAAAGGCTTTCAAACTTTTTTCGGACCCACTTTAAAATTTCTTTCCGAGAAAGATAAAAAAACGTGATTAAATTAAAAAAAATACCATTTTCGTAAGATTTTTTTTCCGCCAGACGACAGAAATAATATCATTTGCGAGGCACGGTGGAACTGAGCTCATCGTCAGCCACAAGTCTGTGCTAACATGTCCTGAGAAAGACAGCACCACAAAGCACCTCGCCGATAACAACCCTTAGATGGCGCGTCGCTGAGGGTCTGCGCCCCCCGACAATCTGCTCTAAAACCGTGCCTCCAATGGCATGTTTTTTTTATAAATTAGGAGTTTTGTGATTGAATTAAAGTGGATAGACTTGCGTTTGATCCATCGACACCACAGAATAAAGAATACATAGAACGGCTGTTTCGTACAAATACGCATATAAAAATTAAAGGCATTTGCAACACTAATTTAACTTTCGGGATCAAAGTCGATTAATGAACAATTAAGAAAACTATAATTTTCACAAAATAAAACATCACAGCAAGTTTCAGTTTTTTTAAATATTGATTTCATATTGTAGCCTGCTATATATTTAACTATGTGTTGACTGAAGCAAGATAAACTGGTGTGGTCCAGGTTAAAATAAATTTTTACATGATTAATAATTATTGTAGGTTTTTTGTTGAATTATTAATTCTTTCAATAGTTAAAAATCGATATATCATCTAAAGGAATACAATTTTTATTAAATTTTTAATGTAGCTCTACACAAATCAGCGTTTTTCATAAATTGCTTTTAATTGATGAGCAGTAGAATTATTATTTATTTGCAATCCCATGAGATCTTATATCGCCAAAAGGTGATATAAGATCTCATGGAATTGTAATAAATCATTGTCTTGAAGTTTTTCCTAACATTGTTTTACTAATTTTGTAATTTGATCTAAGCTAATAGGATCGATTAATAAAATATCCTACTGGAAGTTTTCCATTATTACACACAACCACAAATATCAAGGCTTCTTTAGCAATTTCAAGTTCTCTCCCTCCGTTCCTGTGCCAAAATCTACATAGCCGTGATATGTTTTACGATCCCATTCTACTTTTTGCCTAATGGCCATTTCATTTAAAACTAAAAACAAATTAATTTATACTTAGAATTCTTGGCCTTTAATTTTAATGCCTGAAGTGATTTACTGGTGAAGCCTGGTTCCCTGTCTATTGAGTACAATTAGCCTAATGTTCGTATATGCGGCAACAAATATTAAAATATGCCTTATTAGAATAAAAAATAAAGTTAATGCGAATATTCTTAGCTCAGGCGAATATTTTTAGTAAATTTAATACCGCGGACTTTGTTAATTCACTGTTGTATCAAATATTGACATTTTAAATTAATTTCATTGAATGAATCTACAACTTCATCGACAATTAATTATTTTATACGTAATATATCTGAAATATTTTTGAGGTCTGTAATTTTTTATTCCGTCTTTTTGTTTGTTAAAGGCATTTGAGATTTTTAAGCCGATTTTCTGAACAAGAGTGTAAATATTTAATTTTTGCACGTAAACGACTAACTTCCCGAGGTTTTGAAACAATATCTAAGTCCATTGCCGAGGACACAAAGTTTTTATTTGTATTATTCAATGGTAAATTAATAAAAGGTAGTGCATTTTTTTAATTTTTCAAAAATCATTTTTGGTCGTGTAAACTAAATATAATGAAAAATGTTTCGAAAAAAATGTGCTTCTATCGTTATTAGTTCAAAGCGACCTATCAATAGCAGCCTTATACTTATCTTTAGGGAATTTTAAGTTAAAACAACTATATTAAAAAAAAACGCAGTGGCACAAAATATAAAAGTTGTGTTTCAATTTTTATAAATATTTCACCGAATATATTTTTTATATAATTTATTTTTTGGCGGTAGTAAATCTGGTATATATTTTAAACTTTTTATTTTTATTTGCAGAGCTAATCGAGTAAACGTATATGTATATATATAAATAATAAAAATAAATCCGTATATTTTTAACATCGGTTCAGTTCGGCCCTGTCAAACACACGCGCGAGACGCTTAAAAAAACATTTGTTTATATTAGGTAAAACGTATTAATTTGTGTTTACATGTAAAAAGTTATGCTATTTTAATTTTTTAATAAATTTTTACTATGAGTTTTACACCCTATAATTGAACAGTCCCTCATAATATTTAATACACAATCGAATTGAAAAAATGTAGAGATCTGTCGCACACGACGATTGTTTTTTACCGCGAACGCCACTTTTATATATTCTCTGTTCTGTGACCGACAACAACGATCCTTAAAAAAGTATTTTTATAAAAATCGCAATAAAACGATACGCAGCACATATTTTTGTTTATTGTTCGTTGCGTCATATGCGTATTATTACTTTTAAAATAATTTTTATGCTGATTTTTATAACATTAAAATTAACTGCCCTTTTGCCGATTTTTTGAACGTTCGATAACACAGCTTACACTACAATTTTTATTTTATGATTAAAATTAATAAAATTATTTCAGATTATTATGGATTTTTCCTGACTTTATCTCAAACCTTTATCTATACTGATGCTAGGAAACAACCGCTTTTTACTTTATCAGAATTCAACCCCACCTTCGGAGACTATTAGATTCTATAGTATAGATTAAAGTTATTACTCAAATTGTACGTGATACAAAAACTGTTGAGAGTTAAAATTAATTAAACGTATTATTTAAAGTGTATAATGTTGTTTATACAAAAATATATACGCGCGACAGTTAGGTCAGTATAATTTATTTATGTGATAAATGTACAAAAATAGTAACTTAGTTAAAAATAAAAGTTAAACTTCTACACACTTTTTGAGATAAATACACACACATATATATAGAACAACTAAAGCGGTAGGTTATTAAGTTACACCCGGAGGTCAGATAAAGTTACAGCCGGATTGAGCGAGTAACGTTTAAGCTTAGAGATACGATTTAGTTTTCATCTTACTCGTGAAATATTTTGACTTCTTGTAAACTATATTTGATAAGATATAAATTTAAGTCAATGATTCCCATGAGGTTTTAATAAACTGGCAACTAGGATGCTGTATTATATTAGACATTTAAAAACGTTCTCCGTAAATGCATTTGCCCACAACTAGGAATCTGTCTCATGGGACAAAAGTGCGCACGTAAACTTACCCCATCGGGAACTTAGCGTATTAGGTTTAAGTTATAAGATATATATTTTCTTGATATATATTTAAAAAATATATATCAAGAAAAAAATATGTAGAAGATACATATTAATATTAAATCAAAGTCGTATAAGCGTTCACAGTTTTGGGGATGAACACACAAAAGCTGACAAAATAGAACTAAAATCAATTAGATATTTTAGATACTAAAAATGCTAAAAATGAGGGTAATAAGCACCAAAGTTTATCATGCCTAGTGCATACTAATTATTTATTTGAGAATTAGATCATGTGTAAGAAAAATGGTGGCACGAAGAAAGCTTTTCCGCGCTCAAAATACCACAGAAGCGATAAAATTTTTTCCTGCGTAATTAATATTTATTTGAGATAAGGTAATCATAAGTGCGAATAAGCATCATAGTCTATTATTATCGTTAAAGAACAAAGCTATCACTTTTCGACTTCTTCAAAGGATATTTTTTCCGGTTAAGTGATTTTTTTCAGAGGAATTCATATTTGTGTAACTTAAACCCCAAAAGATAAATTTGCGTTTTGTTTAAAACCTTTTAAATACGTTTAATAAAATATTTATTCCTGAAAGGCAAAGGGTACTCTAAGCTTAGAACCGAAATAAACACACATTTTGCCTTGATTTTTTTGTATGGATTAGCTATTTTTTATTAAAAATCATTTTATGCTAATTTTATTTTAAAAGTTTAACATGAATTTTTATTTAATAAAAATAAAGATTAATCAGATAAAGGAATAAAAATAAACATTATTTTTCAAGAGGTATATCTTAATTTTCAAGATAATAATCGTATTCACAATTCGTAAGTCTTTGATGAATATGATCGATATACAAATATTTTTATTACAGATAATATAAATATGAATATATTTTATTATCATAATCTCTTTATTGTCATCGAAATTACCATTCAAAATTTTTTATTAAATGGGTATATGTATTTAACTAACAATACTGCTCTCTCCATAAATATATTAATTTATAAAATGGCTTCCTCTAAATGTATAATGACAATGTATTTTTAAATTAAAATTTACATTGTATAAAAAAATACACTTTTAGTCTCACACGGATAATCAATATAAAAGGACATTAAACTCTGTTTATTTAATATATTTAACGATAGAAGATTGCTACTTTTTATTCAGCTCTTCAATTATTTACGTCTTTCGGGAATTTCTTTAGAGACTATAAATGTACACTTACATATTCTAAGAATAGGTTAAGATAATTATTTAATTTATTTTTACCAGCAATACTTGGAATTGTTGATACATTTCTGGATGGTTGAATCTAAATGTTAACACTGTATAAACATTATCAAGGAAACAGTAAGATCGCTCGTGAGCATATACCAATCTAAATGTGTATATATTAATTGTTATGGCTTTTCAAATAAAGCGTGTTTACCGTCGGTTCGTGACAAATTATTGATCTTAAGTAAAGTATGAGTAGTTTAACCATATGCAATGTTGAAATAGAAACATACAATTATATGTAAATACAATGGTTTAAATCATAACTAGCCGGTAGCTGCTTCTGAATACCATAAAGTTATTATCAGACAAAATTACTAACTTATACAGAGAAAGCGAGCTCTATGAAATATTATAAGATATACATACACATAATATGTTGGTTAGTTTAGATAATACATCTATGATTGTATTAAATTTATTATAATACATTATGATCAATTTAAAATGGACCTTTTTAATTATTAATAATGTTCGTAATAGCTTAATATATAAAGTAATAATTTATGTAATACTCTAATTAATGCTTGTTTATATGAAATTAGTATTTGTACATATTGTCAATTTTTAATTTTAAATTTATCGCACTGATTTTAACGAAATGTCTGTTATAAATTATTAGTTACTTGATATTATAGTGTGATGAAAAGCATTTATTATCCTATTGTGATATTTTTTATATATAGATTTTTTAAACGATAGTTTAGTAGTGAATTAGCCTGTTAAAGTTTATGCAATAGATTATAGTTGTGAGCAGAATTTAAAACAGATTATATATAATATATAATAGTTGAAACATATTTCCTATGTATTTACCTACATAAATTACATTGGCTATAAAAAAGCTTATCTTATTTTATTTGCATCCTAATTATTCGAAGATTTTGAAATTAATAAAAAAAAAGTATATTTAAATTAAATATATTTTATTTATTAAACGTTCATTTCGATATTGAGATAAGCTCTAGTAATATGTTTACCTGACCGGAAATAGAAAAAAGAAAACGCTTATAGGTTTTCGCTAATATTTAACCAAGGAAAATACTTTACCTGATTGCTGACGTAATCGGGCCAGATAAGTATTTTCGAATAAATTTATATACATTTGGATCTGATTTACAGGTCGGTCTAAAAGTATTCGACCTACATGTGATCGGATTGTATTGTTTTAATATGTTCGTTCATCTACTCTATTACTAAGCAAGTATTTTTTTTATATCGTTATCACTTGCGAAAAACTAACAATAGCAGAAAAATAGAGAACTGATCAATGTGTAGAGTAAACGTTACTTGAATTCAGCAATTATAAATTATAATATGATTATAATTTTTTATTGTGAATACATTTTGCATAATTTTGTATTTACGTAGTTTATTAAATTGTTTGCGCCATAGTTATAGAGTTTCCAGATTGTTTATACTCTTGGTTGTTTGTAGGTGACAGCTGAGCTACACCAAATCTAAGGATTAAAGTTATAATATTACTTAGCTGCCAACTCCAAACTCAAGAGGTTTTTGAATCTTTTAAATAATGATTATCCGAGAACAAAAGTTCTGACCTCTATACTGTCTTAAGTGACAGGAAAAAAACAAAATCACGCTCACTCTTTTCTTACATTGTCTAGTAAGGCAATTACGGTTAATGAGAACAAAACTTTATTATATAAATTAACGCTTATGTAAAATTAAGTGTTATATAATATATTTATTTATCTAAACCTCGTTGTAAGATTGCCTTACAACGAGATGATTAATCAATAAATACAAGTTAATGCAGACACCATACTGAACAAAATTGGTAATCAGTGATATCTATTTTATTATTAATTAATTATTAATGTAATATACAAGCAATATGTGTAATTTTCAGCTCATACTGGTTTTTAATTATAACGTATTTTTATTAATAAATGCTGCGGGTCTCAAACTCGCGCCCTTATGTATGTATATATACCACTTGTGGTTAACGGAAGGTTTTGGAGAATAATAACCTTATCTAAAACAGCCAATGATAGATATTTTTTATATAAATATAAAATTGCTATATTTTAGTTGATATTATGGTGCAAGTGCTTAGACAAATAATAATTTATGTTATCGTTAATTTTACGTTAATGCGCAAAAACACTTTAGCGCTAATGTTAAAGTACTTTAGGGTTATTGTTTTGCTGACGGGTTCATTTAAGATTGTACGCAGTTGTATTTTAGGAATCCGTAATAAAATCTGGGTAGTTTTGTTTCGCCGGCAAGTTAATTTTTGTGTTGCTTAATTGTAATGTTGCTAATGGGTATATTGCTACTTTACGATGTTCTGACTTAGAAAAGGCAGTTACAAAATATAGAGTTGTTTCTTTTAACTTAAGCTTAACTCTTTACAATAATTATTTTTTAAATTAGCAACTTATTTATTGTCAATAGAAATAATATTGTAAAACTTTGATTTTGGATTATTGATCGAAAATCTCACCACCTGCTTTGAATGTAGCTGCGAATATAGCGTATTTTAGCCACTACTTATTTAAATAATTTAAGTAGTTTTAAACCATTTTAAAAATATGTAAATTAATTTATTTTTATTTAAAATAATTTATTTTTATGAAACTCCTAGTTTTATATCGGTTACAAGAAATTTTATTGTAGTGACCACACACAAATGACCACGTTCAAAAGGGTCATTATCACAATTCCTAAGCTCGCGTTGATGACTGTGACCAAAAACAATCATTTATTAACAATGGATATAAACAACATAATAGCGTAAAGGATTTGCATGACCGCACAGAACACGAGTTCACAACAAATATTCTCCGTCGTTAAGAGAATCTCTTTGCAGCGAAACGGTTACGCATATCCGTGACATTTTAGAAAATGCAATACTTTCTTGGACGAGCGAACGTCGCTTTCTAAAGGCGTTGACTTATTTCGCCGTTCTACGAAGCGACTGCAGCGATTGGCTGAAAGATCGCTGCACATATGGGATTGGCCAGCAGACTTTATAGCCCTAGATATATAAGCTCAGACATGAGGAAACAGGCAGAGAGTAAGACAGTCACCCAGGCAGGAGACATACAGTCAGAGACGCCCACCAAAAGACGCGAAGAGACGACCTGGTAAATCTGAACCATCTAATTTGCTTATATTTTATTACAAATCTGACCAACCCGACTTAAAAGGTTTTTCCAATGTGTCATAATGGACAAAAACAATGGTCATATACATTTAAAAAAATAAAAAAAAAATTATATTATTTATACACATATTTTTTTCCAGGTCTAGCTATCGACAAACACATCCTGGTGTTTGGAAGGCTCAAAGTTTTCGAGAATTGACGGGTTGTTGACACTACTCCTTAGATACTACAAAAAATGCTTCATTGAGTAGACGGCGAAAACGCAATGAATTGTATCTTAACGCTTCTAGCGAAAATGCACGAGAATACAAATATGAATACGACCCCTCTTTTGTAAAGATATCTTAGAAATCGTCGTTGAATTGCTTTACTCGGATTCTAGATATAGAAGCCATATTCGAGGACTTTTTAATAATAATATAACGAAGGCGAGCACCCACGAAGTCTTATCGCACAATTTAGCAATGTGCATAGAAAATCTCCATCCCAGCTCGAATGTCACTCCCAAAAGTATTTGTACTTAAAAAACCTTAGTTTAAACTGTGATAGAATTTCACCAGGCAAGAGGATCTGGAAAATATGACGAAGTGACGTTTAACGATGTTGAAAAATATCGATTGTTGATCGACCACCTCCAGTCACTTGACGTTTTTGTTTAAAGAGAGCGAATTCAAATTTGTGTAAATACTCTTAAATACTTTCTTGTCATTAGCATTTATTAAATATTCAGAGTTAATAATTGCCACATTTATGTCTTTACTAAAAATAAAAATAAGCAGATTACACAGATTGGAACCCTATGGTACTCCAGAATAAGCGATGTACGCATTTGAGCAACGATTACCATAGATTATGTGTATTATAATTTATTATCAATAGAAGTCACTTTGTAGCTGGGGCCGGCTTAAAATAAAAAAAAATAAAAAAAATAAAGATTGGAGTTTGCTGTTGTGACTAGAACCCACTGCATCTGGGTTACAAGCTTAGTCTTAGAATAATTTCAATTACGAAAGAAAAAATAATGAAGTTATATGAATAAAATATAGAGCAACTGCAAATACTAATATCAACTACAAGCTAAAGTCTATAAAGCTTGCCGTCTTAACGGCCCTAAAACCATTATTTTACTTATAACAACAGACGCTTGTCTTGTATCAAGTAATATTATAAATTTTATCTAAACTTTAATTAATTAAAAATAAGAATTAACACAGCTTAAGATTTTCAATACTAGCATTAATTGAATACGCCATAATCATATTGCAAAATATTACACAAATATCAAATTAAGACAACATTAACACACTATTAGATTAGTATCAACGGAAAAAAAACTAAAATTCAAATATAGATATTAAATGTAAAGGTACATATTGCTTTGGATGCATTCATTAAAATGTTAATATCGCCAGAAACCATATGTAAAATTATAACTGTATTTTTTACATATTTTTATCTTAAACTAAAACATAGTAAACAAGTTGTTTTTAAGTATAGACTTTGTATTAGATTTTTTAAAAAAAAAATTTAGTACAATAATATATAATAATGCTCTTTTAAAGACTTATATTTACATGTCTAAATTTAATACCAAATAGAAACATGATATTGTTTACTAGTTAAAATTAACTTGTCAGACTTAAACTATTTAGTATTATAATTGATTCAGCGATAAACTTTGATTAGATGTATTTTCGCAAACTACTATACAAGTATGTGTGTTTCGACAAGCTATGATATTAACAATTATTTTGCTTAATATAATATATTTAACTATTAATTTGCATTTATAAATAAGTTCTTTCACTTTCTCCCCCGAATTTAATGGTTTTTACCATTTATTGGGCTGGATACTTTTAGACTTACTAGTATATGCGTACGTCGATTTGATAATCACGTTTTATATGTGTAAATTGAAATGCGATTAATTTTGCATTGCATTATTACACTCGCGTTTTGTAACCGACCTCGATTAATTGTGATTTTGACTATGTATGTAACGCGTACGAGAGCTTTGCATAATTTATTAAACTTTAAAACGTATGAAACGTTTGTGAAATGCAAATAAGGCTTTGCATGAAATTGTAATGGAGTTGACATGAATGTACTGAGCTGTGTCGTGTATCAACCGCTCTTGAGGCGGAGACGAGCAAAAATTATGTAAATTTTGTACGATGTAGCAGCGGCGTAAGTGTTCATGAATTCAATGTCTGTCATTAATTGTTCACAAGATCAAAATATTTCGGAATTTTTATGATCGTTTTTCATAGACAATGATAGTGAGACAACATACTGAAATCATCAGTGGAAACTATTTTATTAATCATAACCATGCATAACTTAGCTTGATTTAAGCATAAATTATTTATCACAATATTTATTCGTGAGATTAGGAAAATCTAGGAAAACCCAATCTGTGATGATCCTTCGAAAATATAGTTATTAAATATTATTTTGATTTCCCAGATACGATTGAAATTGAAAAACAGTAGGGTCATATGTAATTTGAACACGTAAGGTATTATTCATAGACTTATACTACCAGTATATCGTACTGATATGAATGCATTATTTCACTTGGATAACAAATAATCAAAAAAATATCAAATGCTCTGAATAATATGTAAAATTATATGCTTTTAATAAAAAAATATAATTTCGTATGAATATAGTACTTATCGTTTTATCTCGTTAAGGTAATCTACTGTGCTTTTCTGGCTATTTTTTTATATAATTAACGAGCAATTAGGGCGCAAAATTAGGATGAGCTCAAATTTACTACAGAGCCGTTGATATTAAACTGGCTAACACAAGTAATTTATACGTACGAGTATATAATAACTACACGAGTTTGCAACGTTGTACGCGTAGGCTCAAGATAAATAATTATTAAAATAGAACCAACAGATTTTGACACATATTTTTAAAAGCTAGCAATATTTAAAAAATTAAAAAATTAGGTGACAAAGCCATTATTAAATATTTTTTTGTTTTTTTAAGTAAATACTATATAAAACATTATTAAACATAAAAGTATTGCAACGTAGCTGTCAACAAATATCATCAAAATCTTAGAACAAAACGCGTCCCAATGTAAAAAATGTAATTTCTTATAATTTCAAATGTTTGTATTATTATACACGATCAAACATTGAACCGATAGCAATTATGTAAAATATTGTATGTATATACGCATAAATGGTAAAAATTCAAGGGACTTGCCCAGCAAACAATTACGGCACCTGTTCAAGGATTATACGCCTAATTTATGGCGGCGAGAAAAAGTTGGTCTCGGGGTCTGAATAAAATCGGGGTCCGGGTCAATGTTTCACGGGCATCAGATAAAGAGCGATATGGGTCCAAATTATGGGCGAACAGGCTTTGGTGTGGATAAACGCGCAAGATAAATTGATATAATTGTCTTCCTCATTTTCTATACACAACCATAGCAAACCCACCTTGGTGGCGCTCGTTCAATTTATTGCGTTTATTTCCGGTGGCGTAATTAAATTTCCGTTCGCGAAATCATTTTGCAAAAAGTAATTAGAGGTTTTAAGATTCACCTCACTAAGTGTTTTGTGTTTGGTGGTGTGCTTGTGTATGTGGTGTGTTGTAATGTGCGAGTAACGTATGTTAGAGCAGGCTGTATATATATAATATAGTGTAGTGTTAATTAATTAAGCTGACTGCGCTGAAACTAATTAATTTAATAACGTGAACAATAAATCTGAAAGGCAAAAGTTTTTTCTGTTTGTGTAATAATTAATATTTTATATTAGTAAAAATAGTCACATTCCCAAATTCGTTCTTTGATAATTAAAATGTTTACGCAAACATTTATAATGAAACACTAATAATTTCAAATTCTTACTTTTCGGCAAAGACCTTAAAGTATTCCTAAAAATAGATTTTATCGAAAATTGTTGAAAATATTAAATTTATGATTAAAATATACTTTCGTGGTCATTTTATAATAAATTACAATATAACACAAAACATGTAGTTTAATGCCATATTAAATTTATTTATAAAATGAATAACATTGTGCTTCTTTGCAATGAAATATTAACTAATTTTAAGTGGAGTACAAATTTTATCAAAACTTGAAGAATTGAAAAGCGCAATTTTCTAGTGTCATGACCTTCGAGTCATAGGATTGTTTTTTGTTGGGGCAAAGCTTATTATGCAACAATTGAGAAGTGCTGTTCGTATGATAGAGGGGTCTCCGAAATTAATTTGCTTTGAATTTTGGACGATAAGCTAGACCAGTGGATGCGAAGAGAGAAGCGGTAGCTTTGCTGGTTTGAAATTGAATTGGCTTGAAGTACTGATTCATTGAACTTCAACGTAGTGTCTGACAGGAAGTCTTTAGACTTCTTGTCAGACACCTCGTATGAGACAAAGTGATCCATGACCCTTTCAATGTCCTTTTTGATGAGACAACCAGCTATAGAAACGTGGCGAGTTTTTTTAAAGAAAATGCCATTGATTACGAACGACAAAATTTACGCGTTATACTTTATTAAGATAATAGATTTTTTTATTTTACGATTTATGGCGCATACTTTTCTACTTAAGCTATTAAAAGGTTTCCAACGGTGGTGTCCCATTTTGACGAACTCGACATTCGATTTACTATATACAGGATGGGGCAATAAGATCTTCCATATTTTAAAGAGAAACTGTGTGGGTTGTGCTGAAGGTAAAAATATTAAATAGGTTTACATTGTTAGGTTAGATTCTACCGTTTTCATTACTATAAATAATTTGGGTCAATGAACATAGCAACTCTGTTGTTCAAGCGTATTATAAAACAATCTTTCTATGATAACGACACATACGGAATCTTTATTAGATCAAAAAACGATTATGCTAGCTTTTTTTATTAATTGAAAGCTAGATCTACATTAAAAATAAAACAACTTGACCGACTTGGAACTGTTAAAACTCCAAAAATTATGGGAGCAGTAAGAGCATTATCTACTCCACAATTTTTGAGGTGTTCCACTCGTCAGCACGTCATGATGGCACTGGTGATATTAAATCAAAGTTTGAGGAAAATCTTGCATGCCAATTAAACGATTTTAGATTAAGAGTTAAGTGAAAGATTATGCTAACATCAAAGTGCAGAAATTCTTCAACAGGTTCTCGTTTTCATAGCAGTAGCACTGATCTGAGAAATTCATATATTGATCTTTTATATATTTTAAGAAAAGAGTCATACAAATAATCGACTTCATTATGCCTAATATGACACGGAGAGTAGCGGATAAATTTCGGAAACGTCTTCAGCAATGTATTGCCTATGAAAGGTGACATTTGTCTGATATGATTTTTAAAAACCATTAAAATAAAATCTCTCAAAAATGTGCGAGATCTTTATGACCCATGGTAATTAACTTATTACTTAATAACTTAAACTTGTCAAATAAATAATAAAACATTAACTAATTTCGTCCTAAATTCTGAATCGCTCAAAGAAATTGATTAGCCCTGAAAATTCTAAAAAAACAAATAATTTTATGAAAAATCCAAATATCATTATTACTACGATGCTAAAATATTAAGTGAGTTTTCAATTATATTACTTTACATGCGTATTATAAAATATAAATATACATACGTTATTAATAACCCAAATAACCTGCACGTGATTTAGTTGGTTGAACGATTTTGAAAAGATATTTTCATTTATTGGATGGTTTACAGAAAGCAAAAAAGCAATTTATAAATAGTTAGTTATACAAAATTATGCTCTTTTGATAAATACTAGATGTAAATAAAAATATATATATATTCATATTCAATTTATCTTTCATATTTATTTATGGGTACTTTCGACCCATGCCTACCTATTGTCAAATCGTATCCCATTCATTTTTTAATAAGCGTTCTTGAGATTTTTTCTACACGATTATTCAAGCTATTGCCAAAATACATTAATCTGAGCTACGTTGAATAAACCTAATACACATACATATTTTTATTATAATTAATATTTACCGTTTTGAAAAATATGGAACAGAAATGCGGGTTCGCCATTGATTCGGCAATGTAATTGGTTCGAACATCTGTAGCGCTAAACCTAGAGATTACTGGATCAATACCTGGTGAGATAAATAATTGGACCTCTATTTGCTTTAATCAATTTCACAGTTTTGCTTCTTTTGTACAAAGCTGAAAACGAAAATGGCATCATCAGCTTATTGAAAGAGGCCAATTAATGTAAGATCCCATTTTCGTTAATTGCTATTTGATCGTGATTACGTATTGATATTAACTGTTAGATTTCATGTTAACGCTTAATATAATCGTATAGACAAGAGTTGGGTAAATGGTCCTTTATGTATTATTTTGAGTTTGATGCAAAACAGTTTTGTATTATTTAACCGAACATTTTAAATGTTTTTTCCCCGTGGCACAACATATTCAATATAAATTACTTATCTACTTTAATTAGCCAGATAATAAATAAGTCTTTTAGAAAACCAAAACAAAACCAATGTAAAAGAAAAACTTGTAGCACTGACGAATAAGGTTAAATATTCATTTCGCAATCAGAAACATTAATTAATATATTTTGTTGTATACTACAAATAAACTATAAAAAATTAAGTAAATCCAGGATTATTTATGGATATCTAATGAATCACCTACCACTTCACAAATGTTTTTAGTGGACGTAGTTTGCAGTGTTTAAAAAAAATGAATAACATGCAATTTTTACTTGGTAAAAATTCTGCCTCCCTATTTTTTTAAGCATTAGATTGTGAAATTTAGATGTGCATCAATATAGATATAACACAATAAGTACTCAGGTTTCCACAGTCAAATCACGACTGACTATTAAAACTTGAATTTAAAAAACCGACATTCATTTCGGAATAACCTTATATAATCACACTTTTTAGTAAGGCTAACGTAAACTTCTATTAATTTAAATAATAATTTATATAATTTTACCCACAATTTTTGTGTACTTCACCATTAAATCTTCTAAAGCTTTTAATTATTTGCTGTCAACAAAAGTATGATGCCTTTGACTTTATATTTCAAAGTACTTTCTTTAAGTTTAAAACACCGCAAGCAATTATTTTATTTTTGTTTATATTATAAATAATTTTTTAATTATACGTTTATAAGTATTATTAAATAAAATTTTCCGTTTTTTTATTCTCACTGCTTAAAAAAAGCCTTTGGCTTAACATTAATTTATATTAAATTATTTTTTAATCTTGGTCCTATGACCCATGTGGGAGTCGTATATAAAACAAAAATAGCTTATTTTATAAAAAGGTCGTTGAAAATTAAAAAATATTGTAATATTGTTTAATGACAATAAGTTATGTGTGAAATATTATTTTAATTAGACTTTTACTTGAATAGAACTGCGTTTAAAACTATATTTTAAATAAAATTTGTATATTATCCAATATTATAAAATATATAACTACTACAATTGTTTCTAAGAAAATTCCACGTAATATTTAAAAATATAAAATAGCCACTCAAAAGTGAAAAATTTAATAAACTTATTTTATATAATGAGCTAGAAAACGCTTGATAAACCTTATTTTTAATTAATAATATGTTACAATAAGAGGTATATACATATGTGTAAAGTGCATAAAAGCGTTTCGCATATTATAATTTTATGCGACAAACCAAATCGCGTAAACAAACAGAGAGTTGGAAATTTTACAAAACTTGCTTAGGGATTTGTCTGTATACCTATAATTTGATTTTTGATTTCATATAATAAACATGATAATTGTACACGCTGAACGTACACGTTCGTTATATAAAATCATAAATATAAATTATACCTATTACAGAAAAAAGTTATTTGTAATTTAATATAATTCCGTCGAATATATTATGATATTATGCACGCACTGCTTTTAGTAGGCATCATTATTTCGTAAAACTATAATAAAAATTACGTTTGTTCTATATTTAGAATTCAGTTTAACTAAATTAGACTAATATATTCAACCTTAATTCTGGATTTATATTTTTATGTATTAGATTAATAATTTCACAAATAAAAATGTTATCTCGTGTAAAAATACATTTTATATGAATATTTATTCATAAAAATAATATTAAAGATGAGCCTGGAACTAAAACAAGCCTTATTGTTCGTTTCAAACAACGGAAAATGCTAAATTTATCATAAACTTGCTTGTTTATATAAAGTTTTAGCTTTTACTATTAATTTCAAACAATTTTTTTCTGTTTGGTTAATTAGGTAAAGATGTTTTATTTAAATAAATAAGGGGATTCCAAAATACAAAAATAATTATTGCATAGCAAAATTAAATAACGGTGAACATTTTTATTATTTTCTTTAAGCACATATAGTCGTTTTTTGGAAAGAAATAATAATTTATTGCATCACAGACTTAAGAGAAAACTTTAATCAAGAATATTTTGCTGCTCTGCAAAAATAATTCGCCTTATTTTGAAAACTAATTGCTCAGTTGTTATAAAATATTACTCATCGGAGAGTATATATTTTAAAATCATACAATTGCTTTTTATGCTTTTTTGTTTGAGTTGTGATTTTTAGCTTCTGAAAGTCAGTGACCCATTTATTTATAAATAGTATGTAAAATATCATAAGATATGTGAATACGTAGATAGCGCAAAATATAATTTCAGCGCTTATTAATTTTGCTTATATGGTTAATTATGTGATATTACTTTAAGTATTCATAGAATATATTTCTTAAAACACGAATGATTTTTCGTGCCAATGCTGCATATACCATTTACCAATTATTATTCGTTTACTTTATAAAATTTCTACTAGTAAGTATAATACAATTTCTAACCCCCAAAAAAAAAGGGGGGACTATGGCGTAAATAATTATTTTAAATTACGTTTAGTAGCGACCGTACGGCGAGATACTGATATTTTTCGGAACAACCTCAAAACAATTTCTCAAAAACGTATTGACTTATTGTAATTTTTTGCGAGATTTTGATACTTAAAAACCCTATCTTACTGCCAGGCATCAGGAATAGCAAAAAGCTGTTATAAAAGTTATTACAGCTTTGCTGAATTTACAACTGTAAAAACTTAAATAGTTAGTCAAAAGCGTTCTTATAAAAATATATTTCCGTTTCCAAATCACCACAATTGGGCAAAATGTTAAAAGAGTAAGAAAAGCAGAAGAAAATATTTTATTTCTTACATAAGCACATACATAAGCACATAATTTATGCAACACATACTATATGTATGTACATTATTCCATTTTTTATTTATCGAAATTTCGCTTAAAAATCAAAATTAAAAATAATAGTATTTTTTTCCTGCAAAATGTAAAATATCGAGGAAACAGTATGCTTACGTAAAACACACCATAGTTCACTCAAACTTGCACCAAGCGGAGCTAAGGTGAGCGTCGACTGAGGCATATATGGCCGAAGAAGCAGTTACCTTCCACTTCACGACAACTCTAGTCAAGTCACAAAGTCCAAAATTAAGAGTCTAACATTATATTCTTTGGAGACTACTGAATTATACAAGACGCAGATAAGGCTACGAGAGCATTACGTATATATATTTTAGCGCCAGGAGCGTTGCAATTTTTTTCCTTAGGCTTAATTGATAAGTAAAATAATTAAAAATAAAAATTTTACTGTTCTTAAAAGAATCTCTGAGAAATAAAATCATGAATAAATAAATATGTATTTTTCATTCCTAATATTTTGTGTAAATTGAAATTATTTGCAATAGTTGCAGAACAGTTATTTATAAATGAATAATAAATATGTTTAAATGCTTCTATATTTTTTTGTATAAACGATTTATAAGAAAAATATCCGTTTTTAATATAATATAATTTGCACTCACCAAATTTTTCGGCGTCCTTTTTCTGCTTACAACTGTCACTGACACATTTATCATTACACTTATGAACCACACTATATCGCTATTTATATTTTCATCATTACACTTTTAAGCCACTCTATATCTCTATGTATATTTATTTTTATTATTCACTTTTTATTTTATCTATTTCAATATATTTTGCTACGTTTAAAAACATTCGTCAATATGAAGACGAATTTCACAACTTCTGCATATGTACGCTGTATCTTTCCTTATTCCACGTGCAGAACTAACACGACATTTTCTTCTCACATATTTCTCCTTATTTTTTATCTTTATTAGCTGATGATTTTTCAGCTTACCCGAAAGCCTTTCTGGTGGATCGACAGCACGGGCACGGGAAGATGTTGTAGAAACTGGTGAAATGTGTTCGGAATCGATCTTTAGGCTTATTCAAAATATAATCTTTGAATTTATTTTGCTGTTACGGTGCAAATTTTTATAGACACTGAACGAATAAAACAATGCGCAATAAAATAAAAAAAAAAACATTTTTTGTTTATTCCATTGTTTTTCGAAATATTATGTAACTAGGTGTTGATCGTCAAAATCAACACTTCATATATTTATTACAGTTCATTATACATTACATATTGTAAGGCTAGCCGATCTGTTTTTTTTTTCCGTGTTAATCATCTGGCTATTATGAAAAGCAGATATCATTCTAAAATATCTTTTCTTATTTGTTTTCCAAATTTGGATAAGCGTTTTACCTTTTTTGCTATGTTTCATCTGTGGAGCCTTAATTTTATATTTTTGAATTTCTAGCAGAATTTCTATTTTCCGAAAAAATAAGTATTTTGCGAGTAAAACGTTACTTTAAAAATTGTCAGCATAAACACGGTGCCACTTGTCTAGATAAGTGTTTAGTACTTTCATCGCCGTGCTTATCAATCTTTCTTCATTACCGGTGTATAATTTTAAATTACAAATATAACCGGTATCTGATTCGCAAACTATTCTATTCAACATTCCATATTTGTTTAAAGACCCGAAAAATAAATCTACCTAACCACGGAATCATTCCCTTATCAAGGGAAAGGCTTTGCTTTGACTTGTAAACATTATTGAATTTGCCTAAAGAGTTATTTATAATTAGTTTCACTTTCGCCAGCCTATTTGTACTATTTGAAATTGATGCATTTTTAAAAAAATGCAAAAAAAAGTCAAAATTTATCTAAATTTATTTCTTAACATAATTTTTTCAAATATCGGATTTGTTGAACTTATGAACTATACGCATTATGAGGGCCGATTTAGATTTGTTATGACCAAAAATGGTCAGCACTTGAGTAGCACTGGCGTGACGGTTTTATTCTCTACACTGGCAATCTTCAGGCGATTCGGACGCGCGCCGCCGTGCGCGCGCCCCGAACTTGTAAAACGTGCAAGCAAGTCGTATCATCAATAAAATAATACTGCAGCGGCTGAATCTGTGTATAATTGCAACCCGTCACCATCACCGTCCCTAAAGCATTATTATAAGTAAGCTAAGCTACTTTTTCAGTTCATTTACTGTCACGTCGTTCCATTGTGCTGTTTTTTCTGTATTTTTGTATTTATGAGATGTTTGCTGATGATATAAATTTGTTTCCGAAACTGTTATTTAAAAAAAATTAATGTCAATAAATAATTTTGCCACTTCTTCGATGCTTTCACTATTTGAAAAAAACTTTTACCCCCGGAATAGCTTTGAAATCTTAATTATTTCTTGTTGGATCAAATTCACTCAAGACTTCTGGGATAATATCACTATCACATCACTGGATGAAAGTCAATTCATCAGACGCGGTCTATGTTTACGTACACTTGAATTAGAATCACTTTCGCAATTATCACTATATTCACAATCACTAAGAGCGTTGCACAACGCGTTTTAAATATTTTCCAAAAAAGTTTCATTTCTTTCGTCCATTTTGGGGTAATTGAAAATATTTTTTTTTAATTATAATCACAATCAAAAATTATCACTGAGAGTAGAGAAATTTTAATGATACTTTTCGATCGATAGTTCAGAAGATATTTAACATACTGTATTCCTTTGATTATAAAATGCATTTTTTATCTGTGTGGAATTCCAGAATTTGGAGTGCGTCATATACTCTAATAGATGGATTTTAAAAAGGTATGTCTCAATCATAAGGAAGCTACATATTGAATTTCAATAAAATATCTCAATTGGTTAACAACTTATAGGGAATTTACTAAATAATATAATTTTTGCTATTATTCTGCGAAATCGCAACGCCACCAAGCAAATTTTGGCAAAAAAACCCCGGGCGGTAAGTTGTTAACAATAACTTTAATAACAATAAAACGTTAATTATGTTAAGTTTTTAAAACAATATAAATCTCAGGAAGAATTTAGTTATACATTATAAAGCTTATTTCACAGCACTTGTATTTGTAGTAAAATATTGTGTTTGTTATAAATTATATATTAACAAGAAAGACAGAGGTTTGTGACTGGAAAATGAGCAGGATAAAAATCATGTTGTTAGTCAAATAACACTTAATAAGTATTGTACCATATTTAAATTATTAAGTTACATTTTAATAAATAAAATTGTATATATGTACTTTTTAGTGCGCTTAACACGTATTGGCACAAATACTACTGAAACATCTTGGAGCACACGTTTAAAGCATAACAAAAGGTATTGTGTTTATGCAAATTCAATACACATTCCCAGATCGTTTGGTCAGCAAGTACTCTGCAACTACTATTGTGCACAACGTTCTATTTGACCTCTTCCTCGAATCCGTGTTAATACAAAGACTATTTCTCCGACGGAGAACGGTCATTTGCCCAATCGCAGCGAGAGCTGCTTATGTGAACAAAAAGGGTTACTTTGGAGCGCGCCTGTACAAATTGTTCTCAGGAAATGAACAATATATAAATCAGCATTGCTTCCAACAGGTTTGAATGAATGTATGTCGGTAATGAGTTACGTGATAGGATTCCAAGATAACCATTAACGTTACTACCCTTAGACAAATGTCCCGTGAACGTGAACGTCTGGATTCCACAAAACGCCACTTTACGGTTTGTATGAATTGCGTGCAGGACCATCAACCGCCCATATATGTAATGCTCTAACTATCTAACATTATATATAGTGTGACTTAAAAGTTAGTGGACTATGCCAATACCACAAGTATACGTCTGTCATTTGCAGTCATACAGTCATTAGCAAGATGCTATTTGTATTATTTGTAATTTTGTCGCGTATTTTATTATATACATATACATATATATGCAAATTAATTTTTTTATATACCAGCACGATTGAGCAACTTATGCTTATTTTATTAAAAATAACACTAAGGACAAGTTTATAATTATTCACTTTTTCTTGGGTTAGATTTTTAAAAACTTTACGTGAAATAAGTACATAAAATTTAATGTATGTAGTAGTATTTTATAATAAATATTATCAAATTTAATATACTATATCTCTTTGATATATTGTATTATGGATTATAAATCCAGTCCAGGAACTATAGGGTCAAATTAAGCAGGTACGTGGTGATTTAACGTTTTGGGTGGAAACGTCGGAACTTGGCTTAGGATCGATTTTGGGTTCGAATCGCGTTTTGTTGGAAATTTCTCCTAGCAAATTGTGTATACGTATGTATGTGTACGCCTAGGCGCTGGTCGTTAAAGTGTAATTTGATCTCAACACGAAACAAGTAGTATCTGAAGTTAGAAAGTCATTGAACAATGCTTATTTTCGTATAATTGCCGGAAAATGGTTTTTGTTTCGTGGGTAAACCTTGGACCGGTTGCGGGGACAAAAAATATTTCAAACGAAGTTTATCCTAGTGCTAACTTTTCCCACTACAAAGTGACAATTATAGGGATCGCATGAAAAAATTAAGGCGCCTATAGATAGTACAAAAACAGTTTCCTCTCTTGTAGATGTTTTTTCCTCTTAGAAAAGTCTTCAAAGAAAAGTGCGTATAAGCAATGAATGTGCAAAACCCAAGTGTTTGTATATTTATAGCAAGTTCTTTAGAAAGTTAGAGAATATATTTGAAAAACAATTTTGTAATGTAAACTATTTTATAGTTCGTTAAGTTTTATAGTGGCATTATAAATGTGGAATATGTAAATGTTGCTACTTTGCAATAAATAAAATATTTTGTATTTTACAAAATATTTTATTTACGGTTGTGTTTGTCATATTTGTTTAACTATATTTATGATTTTTTATCGACGACTCACAAATAATATGCTAATACTTATTGTATAATAATTCAAAAGTATAATACAAACCAGTTTATATAGCGTCTCGTTTTGGGTTGAACTAATTAGTAATTAATTATAATCACCAGATGGTACTGATATTTTCCTAAATAAAATTTCTTCTTCTTAAAAAAACTCACTTGGGCGTGTTACTTATGCATTGATTATTTTTGAGATATTACGTTCCAAGCTTCTTTCTTAATCAATAAAGAAACATCTGGTGGATTTTTTTCATATTTTCAGATAATCTGCTTTATTACTTTTTGCATAAAATAACTAGATGTACACGACTTTTTGAATATGTTGTATTTCACGATTTTAAGTAGTAGGACCCTTTATTTAACCCTTCAAACGCCATCGACTTTTTAAAGCTTCAGTATCACTTTCTAAAAACAAATATTAAATATTTCGTTTACTAATAAATAAAGCTAGTAAAATATTCCTAAATAAAAAAAAAATTGTAAATAATTCTTTCAATTAACCATATAAGATATTATATTTAATTCATAATTCAACAATTTATTTTAAAACTTATGCAAGTATATAAGTTTAATACTTTTTTACTGCATTTACAATATCACTTTTATATATAAAACCAACAACAATATATTGATCTTATTTTTCTACAGTATTTCCTATAATATTATACTTACTCCATAAAATATCTAAATTTTAAATTTATTAAACAATTTCACTCTTTACTTTATATTAGATATGTAGTCTTAAAACAATTTTAATCTTTGATTTTTTTTAATAAAATACATACAACATCTTAACGGATAAGCAAATAATGTATATTTTTTTTCAAACCCCAGATTTTACTTTACAAAACCAGCTATAGAAAACATTTCTTGACGTAAATAAAAAGCGACTTTAAATATTATCTTGATTGGAAAATATCTACTGAATAAACCGGTTTCATTTAGAACATATTTAAATAAATAAATTTACAAGTTTTTAAAATTATGACTATCATAAATTATAAAAGGCGCACAGTTGAATTGCTGAATAAAATGCGACAAGCTATAAAGTTCTAGATGAGATAAGAAATGTAAAATATTTTTTCGGAATGCTCTTGAGCTTAAATTAGTGAAAGAGAACTCAACATATTATATATAAATCTAAAAATCCATATAATTTATAATTTATCTATATATATAGAAAACTAAAATTAGAATATTGGGTTTAAAAATAATTCAAAACAATATAATAATATTAGAAATTTACAAAAGGTTTTGTAAGTGATGTTTTTAATTGGATTAATTAAATCTAGTGTCACGACCCTACACAGATGACTACATTTCAAAGCGTCTTTGTCTCAAAACTTGCGTTAATTTACTGTGACCAAAATGATTATCCATCAACAAGGAAACAAGACAATAGCGTACAGGAAGGACTACACACAAAAGCCCTTGTTACGACTAGAAAAAATCCCATAAATAACAGAAGTGTTTTTTTACTGTAAATATTATATAACATATCTTTGTTGCAAAACGGTCATCGATATAATAAACCATTAGATCTACAAAATTCCCGTTTCTAAAAACGTCGCCTTCTAAAGGCGTATTCATATTTCGCTGTTCTAAGAAGCAACTAAGGCGACTGGATAAATGATCGCTGCATAATTGCAATTGGTCAGCAAGCTTTGCATCAATAGATACTTAAGCCTGAACTTTGATGAGGGGATGGCAGATACCAGCAGCCACTCGAAGACTCTGGTAGAGACTCAAATAGACCAGCAGATACCCGCCACCGGCAGACAACATATAATCATTGGCTCACACATCTCGCCGCCAGCTTCTCCACCACTACTCGGAGAAAATACTGTCGCTGTCACACTAATCAGAACTCTGAGGATCGTCCACTGACATCATCCTTCCGCCAGCTTCTCCACCACCGCTCGGAAAAAAACATCTCGCCATTTATCGTATGTCGCAACATATGTTAATTTAAAGTAATATAATAAGACTAACTAGATTTCACGTTTGTCTCATTGGTTACGGAGTCACACACCTAGTGTGACTTCGTAACCAATGATATAAAATACAAAGCTATTTTAAGGTTCTCAAGCCTTTCATCTGCTGTAAAATCCCGTCTAAGATTAAGTAACTCGTAATGAATCTCTCTTATTACATTTCGCCAAGATAAAATAAAGAATATGTTTTTTAGAGTTATGAAGGTCGAAGGGTAGAAGCTGGTACTTTGTAGAAAGCCACTGATTTTTTCTGATTGTTATATAAATCCTCTTTCTCATCACCATGATTCTGTTTCATGTCTGGACAATAAAGACGATTGTCATTTACATATAGTTATTTGCTTTTCGATAGCTGTCAGGAAAAGTTTGTGCGGAACTTAAGTATCTTAATAAGTCATTTAAGACGATCTTTTACAACTTATCGGGGACAGCTAGGTTTTAGCAGTAATTATTTAAGGATCGGATTAACGACTACAAAACTTTATCATCTAATTTAGAGGTCTTCCTGGTATAAGGTTGTCATTCAACATCAAACCACTATTTTTAATTTTTTTTAACATTTATGGCATTCTTGAATTCATATCTACTTCATAAATTTTGCAGACATTCTTTTCTGAGCTTTTTTTGCTTTCAATTCCTTGTCGAATAAAAATAGCATGATTAACCGCTAATGCGTCTTTTTAGTTTTTGGCCTTGGCCTGTTTTTCTATGGAGCAAAATAAATCATGTAAGGATGGTTTCAAAGGATCTCATTTAAGAAATTAGCATTTATTTTCGCTTTACATTTACAAAAAAAGACACATCATAGACTTATTAAGATTTAGTGTTGGCGTTAAAGATTACAGATCCTGTTGACTGCGAGACATAATAAGCACTACAATATTTATTAAGTAGTTAATAAATATTAGTGAATAGTTGTAATGGAATAGATAAATCAACCAGATTAATAAAAAGGCAAGAATTTTCTTATATGCAGCACTCAACATAGCTTAAGATCAAGAAGAATAAAAACTTATGGTGAACGTGATCCAATACACAATAAAGTACCACTACGCTCAGACATGAGCATCACGAACGAGAAGAATACAGGGTTAAAATAATTCTGCTAGGAAAGTACTTATCAAACACCCCTCACCAAATATAATTTTGAATCGGAAATTTCTGATTCGGCGAAATGAGTGAATCCGGGGCGGAGATTTGTGCACAATGGCGTACAGTCGTGCGATTCTTCCGTGGGAACTTTTCTCCTTATTATCCAAACCCTTTTATCTGTTGAATCGCATTCATATTTTCTTCACACAATTTCCGTTCGACTTGCTGCCACCGTTCCGCGCCATTGGCAAGAAAAAAATATAAATCCACCGCACTGGGTCAAGTGAGTGTGTATGTGTCTTGATGAAATTTTTCCGACGAGTCAATTTTGCAAGACCCCAAAGCTCGACGTTTTATACGACGACGTTTAATAAATTCGTTCGCGCTTTTGCGATTTGTCGACTGAGCACAATATACTAGACATAGAGGGTTTTCCTTTGCGCCTAGACATCCGTCAGATCTTTCTCGATGTGACTAAAGAATAAAATCTGAGAAAAAAACACCTTTTTGGTTCGATATTCGAATTCAAATGTATTATGCGTCTGGTCTACGATTTACACACAATATATTCGTTTGAAAGAACTGTCGCTTAGATTAAATGTAAAATAGATCTTGCAAAATGTAAACATATTCAAATAAATGGTAAAACGCTTTTAAATCATATAAGCTAGTATTGTTTGTAAAAAAAATATTAAAAAGCAGGAAAAATAAGAATTATAAGCGTGGAGACCAGAACAAAAATGTTTGTTTTGATATATTATACTTAAAACTTATTAAGAGTGTTAAGACTATTTAAGTATACTTACATAGGCTTAACTTTAACATAGATGTATACCTGAAATGCAAAATATTTCTGATTTAGACTTTAAAGTTTGAGGTGTAAGAAATATTATTAATAATTAAAAATAAATATAAATAACCATTTTATTATAAAAAAACTTTAAATATATTTTCATTATAGAGGAAGTACTTTTAATTTTGCGCTGGCTCTAAAATTTCTCTAATAAACCCAAGAGGTTATTTTCATCCAAATCTGAAATACTTAACGAATTTTCAAGTCGGTTTTTCGAAACATGTATTTGCTTTGTTACCAGTTAAAATAGTAGTTTGTAACTAACAATTGTTTCGTTAACTTTTCGAAGAACCCCCATATTAAAGAGAAATCCTGACGGAATTTTTTATTTTTAGAATAAGCCCACAGGTGTGGGTTCCTTGTAGGGACTTAATAGCAAACGCCCACCTTTGCGATTTAGTCATCAAACCGAGGATAAATGCTACCAAAGGAGTTCATGCATATATGCATTCACAGCTATGCTTGATTACAAGGAAGTACGAATTATTCAATCGCTCGCTTAATATGCTGATTCGAATCATATGCTGATTCATTGTGTGGTTTATTGAGCCATACATATGCACATAACGTATAATATACGTTGGTAGCTTAATCTTTGTAAATATCTACGATTGAGAATTAACGTTCAGTTAGAAGATCAGCATGCTTGATATCAACATGGAACAAATTAGTTAATCGTATACCTTCAAAACAATTTATCATCATAAATATTTAATTAATAAATACAAATTTTATTATTACTTTGTATAAAATACATACAATAAGTATCACGTAACTAATCCATCATCAAAATATCTGAAAGTTTTAAATAAAAAAGTAATACTGCTGATTCTGTTAAGTGATTGTAGTAGCTTTGAATAATTATTGTGGCTGGCATTCCATACTAATATATTATGATTTATATAAAATGCATTTATCATAAAATTTATATTAAACAAATACTAACCTTTACATAGCAGTAGGTTGATAGTATTATATAAATAGTACAACTCGCCTTACAATCTGTATTTTTATTTTTTCAGGAAGTCTTTATATTATTCCACAAGCTATGCTGACATAAATATTATTTTCTGAAAAAAACAATTAGGTATTAAAATGAACAAATTTAAAGGTGAGTCATATGAAAGCAGTGCGGCAAACTTTTCGAGAACAATAGGTTCAATGGGATGCTTTTATATGGCTCGTCATTTTGAGATGTGTAATATTACAATATTTTTAGTACATACCTGCACACATATTTTAAATATGTTTTATTTAGTTTTACCACCCAGCTCAATTTGGTATTATCGGAAAATAGCAAAATCCACCGGTTGGCATCTTCGATAGTCGCGAGATCAGCGCAGAAGACAAATTTATATTCACTATCACTTGGATCTAAATTTGTCGAGTAATTGTATTCACTAGGTAAATATTCAACAATATCGTTGTTCATTGAAGAGTTATTGTCGCTACTCGAAGCACAATTGGCGCCGTAGAAAGAGATAAAGCATGATATTTTGCATAACTGTAAATCTTCAAGACGACATGTGAATTTTATGATGCATACGAACAATGCCTTAAATTAGTCTTCGATGGGGGCGGCTGGTGAAAGACTAGAAATTTGCAAAATTGTAGTCTTTTATGATGTCGTTCACTATGAAGCCTTCAATGCCAGCCTGACAAGCCGAAGTTTTCAAGAAAAATAATAAACGGAAGTGCTTTGTAGATCACTTAGAAACACGCGATAAGGCAAAAATTATATTTTTTTAGAAAGGTCCAATCACGCTTTCTTATATTTCTTAAAAAACGTTTTAAATTGTTTTTGTAAAACATTAAAAGCCGTGTCTAATTTAATTTCTAAATATTATGTTTGATGAATAGTCGTCATATTACAATTCAGACAGATGCTAATTTTGTGATGTCACTTTAATATATTATTAAATGAAACAAATAAAATATATATGTTATGATATCATTTATATTTGTTTAATATATATACATATATAGCTAAACAGAAACTATAAACTGTAACTTACGATAAATGCGTGTAAAGATAAGCTAAAACCATAAAATACACGTTACTTTTTTTACGATCATAAATGCGCAGTGTCCGTAATGTCCGGAATTTTTGGGTCCGTTTATATTTTGCGTAGAACTATGTATTGTACAAACATACTCATAAGAATATATGTATATATATATACATACATATATTAATAATATACATATATATATATATATATATATATATATATATATATATATATATATATATATATATATATATATATATATATATATATATATATATATATATATATATATATTAGATTTTAAATATTTATCTCGAGTTATATATTTATGTTCAATATTGGCTACGGATGCCATCGTGATCTTACTTTTATACGAGTGTCTGACGTTTCGAAGAGTCTGTCACTCTTCATCCTCGGAGACAAACTACCGCTCTCATCCTCGACCTGGACATGTGGGGGTTCACCGGTGGTTTTTTTATTTATCAATATTTTATTTTTTAAATTTATTGTTTTTAATATTTGCATTGTATATAATTGTGTTAAAAATAGTGTAAATTTGTGTTTTTTTTTTACCGGTTTCACATTGTTCAGAATTGGAAGCAAAGATCTCGGAATCACTTTTCCGTCGTTTCTTTTGTTCAAGAAATATGCTTCGTTGATTTATATCTCAACTGCTTTCCGTTTCGTCTGAACAAAAGGATTTTTTTATCTTTGTCTTCGTAAGTCCTAATGGAAAATAAGTTAATTATGTGATCATCATTAAACGCATGTTCAGCTAGCTATTTTTACTGCTTTTATGTGTTTTGAGGTTATATAAGATTTATCACAATCTGCACTAAATATTTGATAAATGCCTTAGGAGTAGAGTCTCCAATTACTCGAACCATCAACTACTCGAGTATCGAATATTAAAATTTAAAAATACTCGAGTACTCTAGTACTTTCGAGTATTTACCAAATGTACCAAAATAGCTATTATTCAAATTCGTGCACATATAAATAAATAAATAAAATACTTAGTATGTTAATTTTTACAATTATTTTAACTTCACGAACATACTTTTTAAAAACAATAATGCAAAAAGTGTCTCGAATTTAATATTACTGCTAATCTTTGGTTTTATTATTCCCGTTATGGAAAAAACCCTTTCCGATGCTGTTGATGTTGGTCTTATTGTCATTAACGAGTTGGATAAGGCTTCTAATTTATATCTGTTAGCTTTTTATAGATATAAAATTTTTTGAACTCTCTTTTTATGTTCTCTTCTTTCATTCCCTTCTCTGCTTTTTTCTTATTTCTTTCGACTATTGACAAAATAGCATTTTGTAATTCTTCTTGAATAGATTTTTTTTCTTAACAATATACAATATTCTACTCCTTCTGATTAATGCGAAGAATTTAAATCTATATCCTTCGAAGATGTATTTGGGTGAATCCCTTTCCCTCTAGAGCTAAACAGTTCGCAAAGAACTGACTTTACTTTAAATGCCTTTAAAACACACAATTGTTTTGTTTATATTTTAAGCTGAGGGATCAGTATAAACAATTTACAACACTTTACGCTACAACTGCATAAAACTGTCATAAAACCTAAAAATTTATTTTGTTGATATTTCATATTGTTCATTGCCATAAATTAGATAAGTCGGGACTGTCGAACAGAAAACACAAAAGAAATTTCTCCGTCGTACCCACTAACATAGCCGACGACCGGAACTATGCAACTATGGAACTATGAAAAAATTATACCTGATAGTAACCGCTCTAACTCGGGACTTCGGGCATAAACGCCAAATAAAAGCAAGACGTTAACCTTTACCGGACCGAGTTAAAGTTATTTTTGTTTCTGAAATATTTCAAATTTTTTTAATTTCGAGTATTAATCGAGTAATTTTCAAAATACTCGATTATCAAGTACTTGAAAAATAGACAAAAATACTCGAGTATCGAGTACTCGATTACTCGAATTGGAAACTCTACTTAGGAGTCATTTAGAATTGAGTCTCTTCCATTCGGTAGGAAAGAATCAATTTTTCAATTTGAATGGAAAATAGTTCTGATTTTTTCTCTATCCAGGATCCTTCCATTTTTTTGAGAGGCTATACTAACATACGTAATGCATGCATGTCCGATGAATTTATATGTATATTTTTTTTGTATTTTTACTTTCTCTCCTTTTGTATTCATTAGCGTCAAGGACTTTATCAACAATTCTGAGCTCTTGTATTCTATTCTCTGCATCTGTCAGTTTTTCTGCTCTGTTGTAAAGCGATGCAGCCACCGATTATCCTAAATGATAGAGTCCATAAAAAAAACGGGAAATGACCCGACGACCTATCAAGAAGCTCAAACAAAAAATTATAGATAAAGCAAACCTTTCTAGAGAAATAAAAGATAAAATAATACCTCGGATTTTGGATTACCCAGAGTTCAAAAAGATGGAATATCTTTTAGACCAATTGTAATAGTTGACACAAAAACTGATACATATATGTATATATTTATAAATATATAAATATTAAGTAGTAAGAATAAAAATTAGCAATATTCAGTTGACATTTACATACATATGTTATTTTTGTTTAATACCATAACGAAACTTTGATGCGAAATTTAATATTTTGTTAATATTTATTATATAGCTTATCATTTTGATTTTTTAGGAAAATTAAAAAAATATTATTTGAGGCAGATAGTTTGACTCTATCTATGGATAAATAGGTTTAGGTGAAGACAGGGGAGCTATCTCTTACTACGTGATTTTGGCCCGCTGCTATGATAACCAAAAGGTAGATAAGAGTACATAGATCCCGTATCCTTATCAACCAATGACAGATGAGGTCAGATGGAAACAGAAAGTAAATGACATTTTTCCCATTAGTGTGTAGGCTATATGTACTTATCAATAGAGACAGATGAGAACAAAAATTCTGATCATATGATTAATATGAGCAGGAGAAATTTGTTAGATTATTTGTATATAGTGGTAGATATATACAGTGGAACCTTGCTTAAGGATCATAATTTGTTTCAGAATCTCACTCATAACGCGAAACACTCGTTAAGCGAAACAAAGTTTCCCATATGAATAAATGTAAAATACGATAATGCCTAGTTTGACAGCAAGTTAACGGATGACAGCTAAATATTTAATGCTAACAGGCCTTATTACATAATGGTTTAGTCATAATCCGGATCTTCTCGGTATTCTCCTCTTTCGTAATGGGAAACAACTCTCGTTAAGCGAGTCATTTTTTAACAGTTTGTTTGCCTCGTTATGCGAATTTTTCGTTATGGGAAGTGTTTGTTAAGTGAGGTCCCACTGTACATAAATTTAAACATTAAGTTAATTTGTATAAAAAATCTTAATTTTTATTAACTAATGATCATAAAAAGTAAAACTATTCAATGTCCTATAAAATCTGAATCTTATGCGACAAGACCATGTCAAAGAATAACTGCTAGTTTATAAACCAGCTGGTTTCCCTTAAAAAAATATCAAGCGTTGCTCACATTATGAATGTCATACAAAACTCAGACCGTGGTTCAACACCTTTAATAAAAGTAAAAAAAGCTAAACATAAAATTGCAGAAAAAATCTGGAGATCTAACAAAGAAACCAAACATTAAAATTAAAATAGATAAAGCAACGAAAGAGTTAACGTTAAAAATTGTTAAGGAAAAGTGGAAAATGCAAGATAGGAAATATAGGGTAAGACTAGAAAAACATATCAACAAATTTGCTAATAAATTGATTACAGAGATATCAACTGAAATATTAAAGAGAACAATAGTTATCCTAATAAATCTCTAATGAGCGATTCACTCACGTAAGATTTAATGATACTAATTTTTTTTAATGTTGGGATGGAAAGACAGATTGCAAAAAAAAGCAAATAAGTGCATCTGCACTGTTCATTACCATCTATACTTCATTAAATTTATTTTTATTCAATTATCTAAACATAATATTACACGTCGTACAATGAAAGGTGACGGATACAACCGGGTATTTAAATTTCATGCTGCACAAAAAGTGATAGAAGATTAAAGATTTTATTTACTTAAAAATTTTAAAACATGAAACGTTGAACGCTGAAGAATAAAATAACAAAAGTACTAATATTTTCGAAGAGGTATTTTTAAATACGCCTCTCCATGGGGGGTGGAACCAGTGTAGCAGTTGTGCATATATTGCAGCGTCGGCGCATATAGTATGGGCGTGCGTTATTAAAATGATAGAGTATGATAATGACGAACATTTCAAGTGATAGCAAACGCTACACGTTGAAGATTGAGAATAAAAGTACTATTGAATTATGACGCGATTGCGTGGGTATTGAGAAATTACGAGAATGTCTCGCTGTTGTCACGATAATAAGTTTCTGCCTTGTTTGGTAATATTTTTATAAAAAAATATTACGTAACAGAAAATTGTTTTATCGATTAAAATAAGTTTACTTAAGTGTGTCGCAGACAAGAACACAGCAATTACCATAATTTACAAAATATGATTAAGGAAAAAATAATTTTAATCGAAATAGAAGGTCAGTAAAATTTTTTACAATAGTATTTTAATCGCAGATTATTTGTACATATATTTTGCGCATATAAATATATAAATAATAACTAAGCAAGTATTTTTCTACGATAGTAATATAGATATGACTTTTGTGTTTTTATGTTACATTATTTTTTTGAGTAAATAAGATGCAAGTTATCTCTGGAAAATATACATAGCAAGAATAGTTGGACTACAATTTGCAGTAGTCAGCATTAACTATTCAACTTTAGTGTAATTGAAACATATTTGTGTAATATATCATACGCAAACACTTACGTGGTGATATCTCCGAGTTAAATCAACAATTACTATTCAGTGTAATAACATCCCATACATCTCGAGTAGCTTAATAAGAAGATTGTTCGTTACGTCTTGCGCTATATCAAGTGAATATTAATAATATTTCCGCCTTTAGCTTGAAAATAATAAGCTTATATTAAATTTTTAGTTGCGGGTACTGCGAATAATAATTCTCAATGTGTATTTCGAAATTGCTAACAATAAACGCATCTGTAGTTTTAATTCGAAAGCTGGAAAACCGACAAAAGCCATTTTGAGGTCCAACGTGTCCCTCGTAAAATGTTTATTATCAGCGTATCAACCGTAGCCTACAAAGCCACTGCATTCATAATTTATAGGGTCACCCCATTGTGTGTGTGTTTCAAAAGAATTTTGTATCCAGCAATTTCTCTCGTACCGTTTAATTTATCTCTGAGCGAAGTTGAATATTCTACAATCATTAGTCATAATAAATATAGTACAAAGACGAAAGTATACTTTATATTATTGATCCTAGATAGGTTTGATCACAAAAAAATGATCATGTTTAATTACTAAATTTGTAACGTCTGCTATCTTGAATCATCTGCAACAATTGATTATAGCTTTATATATTGCTGTTTATTATATTTACAAATTTATACCTTTATTAGTTGAATCATTATGCAGCTTTGATTAAAAGGTGTCTCACTAAACATTACTGCATAGAAAGAAAAGTCTATAATAAAATCCGGCCAAAAATTCGTCCTTGATCTAATGACAAACGAGATGGGCATTGTTAGGGTGTGGATACGGCATTAGGGATATTTATCCCTCCGAGTAAATACTCATTGCGAAGGAACGCATCGGAATCCTGGAATACTTTATGACCCGAGCTGATGGAGAACAGCACTCGTACCGAGGCGAACGACTTGGCAGTAAAACGAAGAGATCACTTGCTAAACGCGAGTCCTGGCAATGAAAGGTTTCGGCTTGTACTTTTTCCCGGTATAAATGTTTTCATGTTGGCCGGATCGGAAACTCATTACGTCCAACTTTGACTACTTCTTTGCCTTTTACGACCGTAGAGCTGACCTTTACGAACTAACTTTGCGTAAATATCGCAAGGTAAACGTGCGAGAAAAACCCTTACAACAGACCTGCTTGTATTATTTAAAGGATTGATAGTTAATAGCTTAAGCGATAATTTTTTTTAACTGTGAAGAATAATATATACATGTGGCGAATAAATAGCACACTAGATGGTATACCTTTTTTTTATTAAATAATAATTTAAATAATATTAAATACAATTATAATATAATGTTGTGTTGTTGTTTTCTATTTTTCGCTATATACGTATGTTTTTTTTCAACTAAACTCTTGGCTAGTTGTTTTATTCTTAGCTTGAGAATTTAAACACGTTCCTTAGTTCAAAAGAACGTGATAGATAAGCAAACACAATATTTCTTCAAATTATTTATACTTGCCTAATTTTTGAGAACACTTTGATATATTATTATCGACAGCTGGACATTTTTTCAATCATTGACTGATATGGTTGTAGCAGTATCATGTTGAATATAAGATCGTATATGGCAATATAAATAAATATTTTAAATTAGGTCTATTTAATATAATCGATAAATCGGCTATATTGAATTGACCAAATTTAAATCGATAAAATCTGACATTTTTAGGGTCGTCCAATATGTACATAGGTAACATGTACAACATCAAATATTTTTTCCATGTTATTAAAGCGTGATCTTAAGTACTCGTTTTAGATATAATAATCGCAACCAATTAAAAATTTGATCCCTAGGGCCTAAATAAAGACAGAGTAGCCGTCCGTTTTAATATTGTGACTTAAATAACATAAATATAAATATATAATATATTTTTGCAGAAACTCATTAAATCAAATCTTATTGCTTTAAACATATACCTACCTAAATATTCAGACGGAAAATTTCTATATACAGATACAAATATATTTTATTTATATAAAACGTTTAATTCAATAGTATAATAGATTTTACAAAAATATTATTAAATATATTTTATATACAATTTTATTATTAGCTACAATACAACAAAAATAATTAAATATAAAATAATTCGTTTCTGGTTATAACTTAAGGGGGAAGAGCTAAAAAACCTTTTGAAAGTAAATTACAAATTAACGATACGAAAAAAACAACGAATCAAGTGTTTATTTAAAAATATCTTGTATATCTTTCAGTCTCAGTCTCAAAGCAATATGTGCTTTGACATTTTGTGCTTATATCTGATTAATTTTTTCCGGATTAGGATTTTTATTATGCTGTAGATGCGCTTTTTCGAATAAATATCAGCTTTTTAGAGCGAAGTTTCAAAATGTGGTTAATACATTTAGGTTTGGTCCAGGTGATAAACTATAGGTATTTAATGTAGTAATAAACTAATCAGGCGTTAGCTAATCGTAATTGTAGGATTCTTATCGGACATTTTTATTGAATGAATTTCAACCGATTTCTTATTCGCTTTGTTATTTTTTAAAATATGCTATGCACAATTTTTTCGTAGAAATACAAAATACACTTTATAAATGCTTGGCATTTTGTATTAAAAACCCCAGCATTTTTAATGCGTTCCCATTAAACGAAATGGTAAGATCATTTTGTGAAGAATTCTTCCAAGATCAATTAAGCAAATCTCGCAGGGCCTTAAATAAATTGTTATAACATTTATCAACGATAAATGAGTAATAATTTACATATTCTCTAATTTGTTAAGATCAAAATTTCTTATTAATTTCGAACGATTTTGATATCTTAAAAGTTAGAGGTTATGCTTTCTATTAGTAAACTAAGCTACAGTAAACCAGAACGTTTTATTTGTGTCTCTATAGTAGTACTCCCGTGTGTATATTAGAAATATAAAATACGCTTTCGATAAAAGCAATATGTGTTATTATTATGAGCTCACAGGATAATATAAATAATCAATAAGAACCCACATATTATTAAAAATATAGTATCAAACTATTCCCTATGCTTTCACATATTATATATTTTTTTAATCAACACATTCAGCCCGATCACCACTTTTGATATTAGCTACGTGTTTTCGTGTGAAATTGCGCGAAAAAATGTCCTCATTTGTATTCGGACGTTCAAGTGGCCGAAAAAAAGCTCAAGTGGAATGTAATTAGTATTCAAGGATATTTATTGCGTCGGAAAACTCACCGAGCAATTTGTAATGGCCAACAAGATCCGTCGTTCGTTGGGTGGACGGTTTTGGGCAAAAATTTAAAAAATAGTTCAGTTGGAAATGTTCGAACCCAAATACCATTGCTTTAGGTGGGTGGACCATTATTTCTTCGGAGGCCGTAAGAATTCTTTTCTCTTTGGGTGGAACATTTTCTGCGGGAGTAATAGTAACGGCTCGCGGAGCAATTCTCATACATATTAAGCAATATCATTATGTTACATATCATAGATGCCGAGCGTCGGCGTTTTATAGCATGCACGAATTACATAATACACCATACGACTGTTCGTGGACAAAATATAATTCCAATAAATCAAGGAAATGTATGTAATAGAAGATACATATATTTAATATAGAGACATGTAGCACATTCCTATAATATATAGTTCTTATAATAATGAAACAAATAATGCTGTTTGATTTTAGCGTAGCGAAAAATGTACAATAAAAAACAAATTGCTCATCAATCAAATCTGATTTTAGGCAAATGTATATGTTTTCACAAAAGGCATAAAATAATTAAAAAGAAGGAAAGGCTTTTTATTATTGAGTAAAAACGTAGTTTTGTAATAATCTGCATTATAATAGAATTAGCAGACTAGCAGACGCCCGCCGCCCGCTGACAACATACGATCATGGACTCACACATCCCGCCACCAGCTTCTCCACCACTGCTCGGAGAATATACTGTCGCTGCCACACCAATCAGATCTCTGAAGATCCACTGACATCATCCTTTCACCAGCTTCTCCACCACCGCTCGGAGAAAACATCTGACCATTTATTGTCTGTCGCAACATATGTCAATAAAATGTAATAAAACTAGATTCCACTCTGAGTCAAAAACCTTAAACAACTAATTAAAGAAGGTGTTGTGGTTTCCTGTTGATTTTATTTGTGACTATACCGTATATTTTAACAATTATTGGAGAATGATTTATTAAAAGATCAGAGCATGATCTCGCTTTATTATATTAAGTTATTATCATTTTAATATGCAGAAATCTATGAGATCAGTTTTAAAAATTGTTGAAATTGATTCATGTTTATTATCTTCCATAGCGAAGTATAGTTAGCGACCTTTAGTAGAAGGAATTTAAGATCAAAATCCATACTACTTTTGCTTTATTGTTGTGGTCTACTGTAAAGTAATTGGTTGAGAATTAATATTGAAAGGACGCTATACACTAACTATATAATAGTCATATCAATACAAATAAAAAAATATCACAACACTGGAATCACATACAATGCGAATAAAGCAAAGGATTATTACGTGCTTAATATATTTTTTTGTAGAAATTTGCGCGTTTAAGATTTTTCGATTGCCTTTAAGAAATACCAAACGCATGTAAAGGTTTTACGATGCGAATAAACACCATTTTATATTTGACCAAGTCGCTTGATTAAATCTACACAAAGAGCATAATAGTTTCAACATAAAATGTATAGACAAGGGACCGTCTGTGTGTAAATATAAAAGGACCATGTAGTGGGAAATCGCACATGTTATATCGCATAAAATTTAATATCTTATGTATAAATTAGGTGTAAAAATTGTTGTTTGTTGACCAATCTAGAACATCTGCATTGAATTTCTAATTTTTAATGGTTTTTACTATTTGTCAGTTAAATAAATAGTAAAATAGATATAGATAAATAGTAACATGAGACGAATGACACTTTTAAATAAACATAAATTTCCGTTGTTGTAGATATTTGATTGTCTTAAATATCTTAGCGTTTTGAACTAATGAGAATTGTCTTTGTTAATATTTTAGAGAAATATTTTTAACTAGTAATAAAAAAAATATTTAAGTATGTATTATACAAATTTAAAGCCATAATGCGTGAAATTAATTAAAATTGCAACATCGCTTGACTTTGGATAAATCGAGTAATATCTAATAACATTTTATTTATTACTTTATTACCCTTTTTACTTTGCTTTGTGTGAGAAAAGAAAAGTTTAAGTTAATTAAGCATTATCGACTAGCAAACAAGAAAGAGTATTCAATCTTTCTATAACTTTAATTAAATTTAATATTGTTTATTACAATATATTATTTATAATAATTTGAGAAATATTTTTTTTTAATATAAAATAATATTATATATGTACATGTACATAATAATGTTATACTTTAGAATATAAAATATATTTTTCATGCCTAAAAAAACATAGCTATAAAACAGTAAAAAATATATATATTGTAACGGATACATTTGTTAACAAAATAACCTTGTGTTGTATATTGGACTAATTTGTTTTGAAGATATACTTACTAGAGAGCTCAAACGAAAAATACAGTAGAACGATATCAAAGCAGCGTTCTATGAGTTATTATACTGGCGCCAGCATAAAGGAAGCTTTTATCGAATTACGATTATGTCAATCATTGTGAACAATTCATCGAAACTTAATTGGTTCGATTAAGAGCTGAATATAAATTATTTTGGTTTATTTGGTATTATAATAGACATGTAAGATCATTAAAAGCGTTTATATAATTTGTGTATTATGTATACAGTGTATACACATCCAAGAAATATAACTCAATTTAATTTATGTAGAAAAAAGTGTATTTCTACTATCAACCAAATATAAGATGGTAATATAACTTATGTCACATACCTGATTTCTATATTAAATGTAAAAAGTTGATTAAATTAAATTATTTGTATGTATAAATAAATCTAAGATTTGGTCAGAATGGTACTGTTTTGCTATACATATCATTATGATATGGAATCTACATAACTAATATAAATAAGATAATATCAATAATATAGAGATTTAACGAGGAATATAGATATTTTGTTTTTGTGACACACAATTTAAGCTATCATTAAGTTTTTAATTCATATACGCACTAGAACATTAAAAAATATTGAATTAGTTTTATTGCTAACATATTAACTTATTATGTTAATTCAATTGTTAATTAGATACAGTTTCTTGATATCATAATATTTTTTAATTAAATACAATAGTTGCTTATTTACCATGCCCCATTTGTGATTATTAAAAATATGTGATAACATTGCCTATAAATACAGCAATTAAAAAATATTTTCTTATTATTTGCAAGCTGCAATGAATTCGCAAAGATTTATTTTCTGCGGATTTTTTATATTAGTTTTTATCGCAAAACAATCTTTGGCAAGAAGTGAGTACTCTATATGCGTTTTTATTTATTTTAAATTTGATTTGTATATATTAACATATCAATTGTAGCGAACATTTTTATATATTTTTAGAAAATATTTTCTGCGGCTATGAAAAATATGAATTTACATTTGACCATCAATTTAATTCATCAAAAATAGATCCGTTTCTGTGTACTCACTTGATATATTCTTTAGTTGGAGTAGATAATCATGGTTTAATTGTACTTCCACATTCTGGAGTCAAAGGTTATTGCGTTAAAATAAATACGTTAAAATATTTAATAAAATAGTGTTGATTATTAATTTTTGATCAGGTGACATTGAGGAATTTGTTAGGATAAAAAATAAAAATCCCGAACTCAAGTTATTGCTTGATGTCGGTGGATGGACTTATTCAGCAGCATTTTATAAGGTATAATAATATAAACAAATTAAATATGCTTTATACTTTTTTCTTATTAAAATTTACCAGGTCGCAAAAAACAAACAATTAAGACGAAGTTTTGCCCAAAACATTGTGTATGTCGCATCCAAATACGGATTTGATGGAGTTCACTTGCATTGGTTCGATAGAAATTTAAAATATGATAAATTCACGAAAGAAACTAAAGAAAATTTCTCTCTGCTTCTGGAAGAATTACGCCGTGAGACAACTAATAAAAATTTACTTTTGTCGTCCTTAATATCCACTGTTAACACCAGCATAGTATCTTATGACATTCCAAGAATTTCGAAGTGAGTGTATTTATATATAAAAAAACTTATTATCTTAATTTTGCCAATTGATATTATGGATATTTTCAGATTATTAGACTATATTCTATTATACATTAAGCCAACTACTGATACATATAGAACGTCTATTAGATATAAACTAATAAATATAGAAAATAGCGTTATTAATTTAATTGTAATGGGTGCACCTGCTCAAAAAATCGTACCCATGATCACCGATTTTGATGTTCAAAAATACACACTGGCAAATTATAATATAAATTATTTGGGTGCTCCTACAAAAGGAAGATTAGCGGAAGTCACATATAGTAAGGTATAACTATTTAGTTTATTTCTTTTTAATAACCAATTACCAGCTTCTTCTTTTCTTGTTTTTATTCATATTCATCTCAAAAACAACAGTAAATGTATATTTGAAAACGTAGGGAATATTATAATTATTATTCAACAAAACATAAAATTTTAACTTCTTTAAAAGCTTGCAGCCACAATATCCACTTTTTAAATTCATATACTACAACCATGATACAGCTTATTATCCATTGTCTTACATTTATATATCAAAACCGTTCTTATCAGAGTTTAGTAGAGAAATGTAGACAAGTCATTCTACAGTCAACTTGGTATATATCTTTGGAAACGTTTGTACTATTCATGAACCAAAGTTTTGACATAGTTTTCTTGTCTAAAGCCTGATATAATTTGAACCATTTGACTGTGTTTATTATTTTTGCCATTTTTTAAGCATTTTTAAGATTTTTTAAGCATTTTTTACCGATAAGAAATAGCTGCGAAATTTAAAAAATGTGGTATTTTTTTGTATTACATCTTGTATACTAGTATTGTATTAGATACACTATTTTATTATGATTATTAAATCGTTTACCTTAAATCATTTATAATTAATTTTTATTAATGTTTATATTTATTACAGCTTTGCCCTGTAGCGTTAAAAGGTTTTAAAAAAGTTTGGGACTGGGAAGAAGCTATAACTTACGCTTTTAAAAAAAAGTGTTGGATTTCATATGAAAACAGAAATTCTCTTGCAGTCAAGCTCGAGTTCATAATGGTGATGAACTTAAATGGAATCATGGTTGAACTACACGAAGACGATTATGCTTGCAAGTGCAAACAGGGAAAGTATCCAATGATAAACTATATCAAGGATATTATGAAAAATTTCGACGATACTTATCGGTTCATATATACGACTATAAAGTTTGGACATAATACCGTTACCCCAACGACGGTTATGTCAACGATGCCGACGACGACGACGACCGCAACGACGACAACGACAAGACCAACGACGACAACGACAAAACCAACGACGACAACGACAAGACCAACGACAAGACCAACGACGACAACGACAACACCAACGACGACAACGACGAGACCAACGACGACAACAACGACAAGACCGACAACAACAACAACAACAACGACAACGACAAGACCGACGACGACAACGACAAAGCCGACGACGACGAGTACGACGACGACGAGAAGAACGACGACGACGAGAGAGACGACGACGGCGACGACAACGACGACGACAACGACACCGGCCACAACGACAGTGGATCCAGACAGTTTAACACCAGATCCAAATGATATGACATTTGATAAAGAAGAAATTTGTACACCTACTGGATTCGTAAAAGATCCAAATGAATGTAGCAGATTTCACTACTGCATGAAAGGTAAAACCGGAGAATTTGTCACTCACGACTTTACTTGTCCCAACGGAGAGATTCTGGATACGTCTAAACTTATATGTGATTTCTTATACATATAATTTTTTTTAAGTAAACAATTCATTTAATTTGAACTGTAATATCAAAACAAACTGTTTCAAAATATTTTTAAATATTCCCATAAAATAGGTTTATCAATAAAAAAAAAATTGTGTTGTCGAGAATTCACAAAAAAAATTAGCAATTAACACTTTATCTACCGCTCACGCCAATTGGCGTCCTGAGTGTGCCGAAAGTTAAACACCGCAGACGCCAATTGGCGTCCTGTGTATGTTTTCGTTTCCATGTCAAATTAAAAATATATGTTTAGTGTTTTATTTGCTTTTTTTTTAAGAGATGACTAAATAAATGTATGAATTTTCATTTTATTTTAATTTTTTTTTTTTTAAATTATATTTAGACAAATGCGAAGGTTTTATAAATATATTTTATATTTCTTTCATCAGGCAGTTTCACTACCAGACAAACTTATGTATCTTTTGATGTGGTCCGAATATTTCAACAAATTTTTCTAGACATGTTATAAATGTAACAATGCATCAATTCAAGCCATTATTAAGTGGTTCTCAACATGTGATTCGCCGGAAATAGAAATTAATTATTACATTTCCTTATTATTAGATTTTAAAATTGATTGATGATTTTAAAATTATAAAAGCAAGTAATCTAGGAATTTAAATAAATATAATTAAAACTGAGGTAACCAGCGGTTCTCAAACTTTTTCAAATTTCTAAAAACTTTTATCCAGCACACTTTTTTTTCGGACGGTGTAAAAAAAGAAAAAATATGATATTTTATACACAAACATATAAATATGTATATTTAAAAATAATTTATTGGGTAAATGGGTTTATTTAGAAATAAAGTCAAATTACATAAAATTAAAAAATACGATGTACATATATAAAAAGTACAAGACACTAAAAATTTATCATATCATTAACCATTAGATAGTATTGGATTACTGAGAATCTCAAGATTGTCAGATTAGTAAGATTCTATTGTATTTTTTTCTATCCTGCTATAAGGAAATTCCAACATATTTTTTGTGAGTAAATATTATCTCCCTTCAGATAATACTGGCTTACTGGAAATACCGAATCTCAGTGACACATTATTTTAGAAAGTGGGAATTTTTTCGAGTAATTATTTTTGAATTATTAGCACGATACACATAAAAACTTATGGATAAGAATTAAGTTTCAGTTATACTATCGTGTGAAGTGCATCTGGTTTTCGTGTGCTCGAGTGAATATTCGAAAAATATTACGAACTGTTTATAAAACATAGTTTTTTAGTTAGATACGAGTGTAGAATCTACGTGAAAATAATTACAGTTTATGTTATTTAATATAGTGTTAAATATATATAGATATTCCAAGTGACAATAAAAATAATAGTGATAGTGATTCAGACTCCTCTGTTCATGAAAGAAATCGTCCACATGCTATGATGCTCATGAGCAATGAGGAAGATGAACAAGAAAAATACTTAGAAGACACTTTACAAGACACAAAACTTTATTGAAGATGACTTGTTTCCCGTTATTGCAGAATAAACGAATAGACACCATAATCAACACATCAACAGATACAAACTGCAAATAAAATAAAAAAATGGGTGGATGTAACGGTACCAGAATTAAAAAATTGGTTTGAGTTGATATTGCTAATGGGCCTGGTAAAAAAAGGCTCATTACACCTGTATTAGACAATAAATCCACTAATAGGAACCTTGATATTTACAAAAACCATGAGTAGAAATAGGTTTTATCAAATATTACGTTACCTGCGTTTTTCCAATAATGAAAATGTTCCTGATAATGTAGGATTACTGTTCAAAGTACAAAAAATAATTGATTATTTCTCCGAAAGATTAAAAAAGATGTACAAACCAAGCCAAAACACATCTCTGGATGAGGGTATGATCCCATGGTGTGGAAGATTAAATTTTTACGTATACAACCCCAGTAAGCTCACAAAGTACGGTATAGTGATAAGAATGGTATGTGAATTAGTGTCAGGATACATATCAAAATTTTAAATATATATTAAGGACCTAGAATTTCGTTACAAGATTCAATATCACATCTAACATCAGACAATAAATACAAATGGCATCATCTTTATATGGACGATTATTATAAGTGCTGAAATAGCAAATAAAAATATATATTAAAAAAAAATAGCACCTGTGGTACCATAAGGAAGAATCGGGTTTTACCAGAATATCTAAAAAATGCAAAATTACGAATATTTGAAACCAAATATAAACGATATGGGGTAATATTGTTGCAATTGTGAAAAACAGTAAAAAATCGAGACACTTTAAACTTTCATTATATAACTAGTTATTGTGAAAAGTGATTTACACGTGAAAGACAATGTAAATTATGTGTGTATGTGCCTGGAAAATTTCACATTACGATGGAGTGAATTACAACGGTTAGTGAATATTTTATTGCAAATGAATTATACATCAGTAAACTCGTATTAGTAAAAATGTCACAATACAAAAGAAAAGTTTGCTTGAAAAAAGTTTTTACAAATTTAAAAAAGTTTGAGAACCGCTGGTTAACTAAATTTAAATTATTTTTATTAAAATTTCTAGGTTATTCGTTTTTATAATTTTAAAATCAAGATAATCATTTTAAAAATCTAATAATAAGGAAAAGTAATAATTATTTTTTATTTTCGGCGAACCACATGTTGAGAACCATCTAATAATAACTTAAATTGATGAATTGATACATTTATAACATGTCTAGAAAAATTCAACGAAATATTCGGACCGTATCAAAAGATACATAAATTTAAATAAAAAAGGTAAAATTCGCGAAGTTTTGCGAATAGGTGCCGGTATTTAGCGTAAGTCTGGTAGTGAAACTGCCGGTCGGTAAAGTGTTAAGAAAAAATTGCTTTTAAACACATTTTAAAAATAACTATGACGTCAATTATATTTATTTAATAAAAATTAAATAAATAAAGCTGCGTATTTTTGCGACACAATAGTCTACAAAATTAATTCTGTATTCAAGATGCTAATAATAAATGTAATGTATAAAAGAGTTTGTAATAAATATATAAATTTAGCTTATAGAGAGAATAATACACGTGTATAAAAATGTTGATCTAATTTGTTTAAATGTTATTTTGGGGACCATCTGGCTAAATAAAAAGCCCATAATGCGAAGACGCAATGTGCGTAAGAAAATAACTTTTCGCATATAAAAAGACAATTTTTATTATTATTTATGACGTACTGAGATGTGCAATTATGTCAATAACACTATTTATATTCTAAATAATAAACGTCTTCGAACGCATTATAAATAGCAATGCGGTGCCTTTACAAATACAAAATAATGTATAAAAGTGATGTTTTTCCATTATTAATAAATCTTCACATTTTTAAAATTTTCCTTTAAATACAATAGCAATAAATAAATATAAGTGTTACCTAAAGTCGTTACAATTGACCCATGTCCAGAGAATCTAGAAGAAGAACCTCCTCCATCTCGACCCAGCACAGCGTAGATAAAAACATAAATAGCTAATATCATTTACTTTATTTATCAAAAAGTTTAGTTAAGTACTACCGATGTAAAACACACCAAATAAAGCTTTTTAAAGCATTTTCTAAGACTTAAGGCTAATTAAGAGAGTAGCTGATTCCCTTTTCATGATAAACATCATCCAGTTACGAAAATACACAAAAAACATGGATTTATAAAAAAAATTAATAGTATATTTTATATATAATCAAATAATAAATTCTCGTATTTGATAAAAGTTCTAGATCCTTAAAAATATTACTAAATATATAATTATTAATGTCATGATAAATTAATATACAATTAATTGATATTTTTTTCTTAGAACTACATTAAATTACCAATAGATTACACGAATATAACGAATATAACGAATATCTATACACAATTCAAACAGATGTCCATGTGTCACACGAACAGAAAACTGAACCATTCCACTGTATAAACCGATCAAGTTTAAATTAAATTAACTTCGTGTCGACGAAATGGTTAAGTCCCCCTCGACCTAAAAAATATATCAAGCCCCATACGCTGGATAGAAAACATCTCAATTTAAATGTATATATTAGGTTACTCGTTTTATCCCCAATAGAATCATAAAAATACTCTCGAAAATTGGGAAATAAAAAGCTTTGATGTCTGGGTAAATTTTTTTTTGATCAACTGGAATTCATTATGTGCACTGAATGCGGCGAAAAATTAAATTGGTGAAGGGCTTAAGCCGACGGATGTGAGTCGAATGGCTCCGTTTTATCAATAAACCTTTAAAGTTAGCATTAGTGAAAGAACTGCGCAATTGATTGCTTCTTTCACGGCTTTGACCCTTATTCCGAAAGTCTTTTTTCATCCCGTCGGCATAATATGTCTTTTTTCTTTACTTTTACTCGCACGCAACTGTAACTCTGAAATAATATAGCATAAAGAAACTCCTTCATTATTCTATTATTTAAATTATTTGTATGCATCTAATATGTATTGTAGTTATACATGTTATTTTGGTTTATTATTTTTACCAGCAAGATGTATTTATATTTTTTTATTGTACATTTTTACTAGATACGTAAGGTATTTTATAACACATTAATTGTTAAATGTACCCAACATAAGCATAATCATTTTTGTATTATTAGTAACTGCAAACCAGATATTTTTTAGTAAATAAAATGCAATTAGATATCTTAATAAATATTTACATTAACTTAATACAATCAGTAAACTATTAAATATATACAGTAAAAAAATTAAAAGCCAGATTAAATGCTAACATTTCTTAAGCCAAATATTAAAATTTCTATACATAAAGTTATGTATGTTTTTTTTATATTTAATTGTGTATTTATTGTTGTTATTAGACATATTTTTTTATTTTATGATTTTATTCCTAAATTTAATTATGTATACCGAAAATTTATTATTTTTCTTTTATTGTATGATTTTACAATTATTAATAATGAAAATGGTTATAAACCAGTATTGTATATTTAATATGTCTGTATGTAAAAGAATAATGTGCGTAGGCCTATATTGAGGTGCTTAGACTGCGTGGATTGTTACCCAAACGTTGGATAGCAAACTAATTAATAAGTTGAAATTAATATTTAACGATAATTGCATTCCATCAATTATCAAAGTGCCAGATTTTAGTATGTGTAGATAAATATTCGAAGATGTTAGTGAAATTCAATTGTACTCTAGTCACCCTTACTGCCAAATTTACGGTGTCTTCGATAAACTTTTTTTTCAATAAACAAGACAATCCGTTAGTGGTCGGTGACTTTCGGCTGCGAGTTTTGGAGTGTCCTAAAGGGTAATGATCGCGCCCCTTATTCTTACCGTTGCGGCCATGGCGTCAGCGCTTGAAAACGCTCCTCTTTTAAAAATCAGCTTCTCAACGAGCTTACCAAACACAAAAATGGTAACGGCGATAGATATCAGGATTCGAAAAAAATAATAAATATGTATCATAAAGTTTTTCTTAATGTCTAATTGTATATTTTTTGTTTGTATAGTGGCCATCAAACGCATTAGGAAAACTTGTCAAGTCATAATGGTCAGATATATACTAAAAATTAAAAATAAAGAGCACTCACAGATATGGATCACTAATGATAAAATGTTTGTCAGCAATGTTTTAATTAAATCCAATGAATACCGTTAAATTTCTCATAAACGACTCAAGCTGTAAAAAGCTACAAAATCGTACCAAATATAATTTCTCCTCTCCCGCAAATGAATTTTGGCAAAATGAAGTAAAACGAAGATAAGGTTGTTAATTACTATTAAAAGCAAAGACATCATCGCTTCTAGCAACTTTTCCGGAGTTTGATTGCGGGCATTCAATTTAGCACAAAGGAAAATCTCGTGATTGTCTTCCATAAACTGTTTGTCAACTCTTTGCCATCTTTAAGGAATTTGCTTTGAATTGAAGCTGAGAAATTGAAGCTCACTGTGCTGACTAATGTCGATGGGTAAAACCAACGTTAAACAAGTATAAAACAAACTACTGCATGCATTTAAAGTGTATTACTAAATATCGATGTTTATTCTTTGATATAAACATTTAAATGATAAAATGTGATACAATTTTCATATGTAATACATTTTTGATATATTACAGTAAATTATAATTGTACATAAATGGACTAATAATTTCAATCAACAATGCAATATTATTTCCAAACATTATATTAATTGTATATGTCGATTTAATTTTACGTTACAAAATATTTCGAAGTAACGGATAATTATGCTAAAAATAGCATAAAATACAATGAGGTTTTTCTATAAAACTCAATTTTGTAATGTTTTTAATTAATGTGTTTTAATTTTACGTACCTATACTACTTGGAATAAAGCCAAAATAATTATGAAACATTTACAATTTATTATAATAAGTAATTTCTTGATTTAATACAGAATTATTATTGTACGTTTCAAAGTGGAGTGTAACAAAGAGAAGAGAGTCCTTCAAAAGTAATAAGTCGAGGATTAAGTCGAAATACTTGAATGATGTTTAAAAATTAAATATTATATAATGGCTGAAGTAAAAAGGACGGCGTCAGCTCTGGAAGTTAATCTCGAAAACAAAACCCCGCTAGAGTGAGTGAATGAAGTGTCAGAAGATTAAGTTTTATTGCGACGAATAGAATCCTCCTATTCTATGTCAAGAATTCGCATTATCCTTTCACAAGGAGAATGGACCATGGAATCGCTGACATATGTTCCACTGTATGCCGGACAAAAAGTTACGTTTATACGCTTTCCGCGTATTGTAAGGACTAATACCCGAAAAGATACATTATGCTCACGATATGTATAGTATATATTTTCTGCTCTAAAAAATCCCCTACTTATATACGTTTAAATAACCATTTATCAACAAGAAGTACTAAATATTATTACATTTATTTATTATACAATTTTAAATTATAGTTATAGTTTTAATATATATTTATATTATAATTAAATAAAATAATATATTTTTAAAATTCCTAAGACTTCTTTCAGCTACTGTAAATTGGTTCTTAAATTCTTTGCCATCAACAAATAATTAAATATCCGTATTATGTTTTTCCACGTAGCCCAAATACTTTTACTAATGATAATTTGTTCGATAATTAATTTTTCCATTTTTTTAAATTTATATAAGGTAGAATGTAATTGCTCGCATTTCTTCGACCTTAAAGTATTTTTTACTTGAAGTTTTTTATTATTGCATTTTTTTTTAAATATTCACATTTCTGAGCAACATTCGTGCCTTACCTTTAGAATGTAGGCTAAGTAATTTAAAACCATGTATATTTAATAGCCCGTTTCTTTAGTGACTCTGTAATTTTTATTTTGGTTCAAAGTCACGAAAGCATTTTTTTAATTTAATTTCGTACGTCATAATTTGTCCACAAGAAGTTATATAAAAGCGCGCAGAAATCTTGATTTTGTAAATATTGGCCATTGATGGCAGCGATCACGAACGTGCGAAATAATGAGGCATTCTACGTAGAATTTGACGTAATTTATCGCTTTAATTCGTGTTTATTACGTTCACGTTTGACGTTCGCCCGAATTGTGAATGTAACAAATGGCGGTACTGGGATCGAATCAAATATTTCATTTCGGACTTTCGGAGCTCTACAATCTGATTAGCGTGGACCCATATTATTTTGGGTGTGATTTAATGAAACGCGCGCATTATGATTCAAATATACATACATAATACGACAATAAACTTCACGGACTAACTCAATAATGCATCAAATAAAAAATCACATTAAATAAAAAAAATGATTTTAATATTTTTATTTGTATTTTTCAATTGTAAATATTTTATTAACAAAGAAAAAATAATATTTTTATTATTAAAAAAAAATATAAATAATATGCCATAAAATAAAATCACCTCGACTTAATTATAATATACTAATTATTTTATAACACAAATTTAAACTACATCCTTGGAAACTAGCTTAAGGTCAACCTCCTACTTAAGTTACAACTGAAAATTGTCTAGCATTACTAATTCATTTAAGGAGACAAATACATTATATTATTTATGGTAGAGGAATAATTATGTGGATGAAGAAGAAAGGAAAGCAGCAGTATTAAATATTTGATTGCCAGTATAAATCAAGCATACAACAATAAAGCATAGCAGTAGTTAAAGTAGATCGTTGCATTTAAAATATGCACCAAAGTTAAAAAGTCTTTCATATTTTCAGAAGTAAATTGATAAATCCTATTTAAAAACAGAAAATTGTGAATATTTAGTATAGGTGGTGTATCTGCCTTTCCGCAATTGTATTTACTTTTATTTTTTTATTACAAATTGCCAGGTTTTTCGTATGCAATTTAACCATTACATAAAATATAATTTAGCAAGCTCGTTAAGAAGCGTTCTCAAGCACTGACGTTCTGACCGTAACGGGCAAGAATAAGGGACGCGATAGCGACTCTTTAGGGCACTCTAAAACTCACAGCTGAATTTTATCAACATTTAAGAATACTGCGAATTAAAGTGATTCGTTCCCACTAAGATTATAGAAATATTCGGACCGCGAACGAGATCGAGAAAATGACACAATAGAGCACTTTCCGACACTAAAAGGCAGGCAGTTGAAGGAAGCCTTTCTCCATACTTAACCTTTATCACTCTGTAGAGTCCTCAATATATCAGATGTATCTAAGCTTGTTTTATCATCTGTATATAAAAGATAACTTGAATTTGTAGCTGCCGTATTTATAAAATTAATTGATAATGTTAAAAAGGAGAAAGCCTGGGGATAACTGAGGATAACTCAAGAATAACCGAGTTAAATCAAATCCGACCAATTTTTTCGCCAATGTCGCCATTGATAATAATTGAAACATTATCGATACCGATTTCTTATTAAAATTGTTGATTAAAGATCACATTATAAGACGAATGAATTTGCCACGAGCGATTGCTTATTAATAACTGATTGCATTGCATTGATTAAATAAATAAACAATAAATTTATGTAATTATATTTATTATACTACTGTTAAATGTATGTTTCAAATAAAACAAAGAGTCGAAAACTTATTTTTATGTCCAAAAGAACTAAAGGAACTTGAGTGTATAGTCAATCTGTAGGACGAATAAAAATTAAGATTATTTAATTTTTTTCGTGCTGAAAATATTTGAAAACATTATATATATATATTTAAGTCGTTGCTTTTAAGAAATAAATTCACACTTCACAAAATTCATACAATCAGTTATGATTTCCTTGATCTGGAAAATCGTATAATTATAATATTAAAATTACAATACTTGTTGAAAAATCGCTTTAAAACAATATGACAAGTCGAGTTGTTATGAAAGGTTTTATTCTTTGAGTAAAATGAATAATTTATATATTTGACAAACAATACGTTAAAAGTAAGGAAATTTAATTAAATGTTACAATATTATTATATATAATATAAACACCTTGTATATTTATTTAAATAAATAATTTTAATCTATGGACGTTGCAAGTTTGTAAAACTTTTTAAGAACAACCAACACACTTATTTCAATGTCGCGGGTTTTTCTTAGAAACTCGTCAATTATTCCGCTCCCTTAAACTTAACGCTCAGCACAGTTTTTTAAGTATGTGAATGTATGTATATGTGTGCTGGTCTATGGCACTTTGGTGATTGTTTGGGTATACGATACTATGGGTGATTTTTCTCGGAAGCAAATAAATGCCTCCGCGAAAAATAAATCTCGGCCTTTTTGGAAACTTTCCGTGTAGCTTAGAGCCTTAAGTGGCAATTTAATTAATTGAACCCGTACAAGTTTTGCACTGTATCCTTCGCTTGTTAAATGGATTTTTTAGGGGGCAATGATAATTAAAATTAACGTTTATTGCATAATACGCTGTGCTATTTAATTAGGGCAAGATGCCTATTTTTTTCCGTGCAAGATAAAGAGTCTAAAAGTCGTGCTTGTTGGCGAATATAAAGAGTTTCATTATAATTTGTATGCCTTATTTTATGCATAAGCTTAAAGCAAATTCATATTGACTAGCATACAAATAAATTAAGAGCGCTTTTACGTAACGTTCTTTCAACTCCTAGGGGCGGATTGCTTCAGAATCTAGTCCGCGTTCATTAAGGGCTTCATAAAATTTCCCTTACAAAAGTCCAATTACCACAATTTAGCGCATGTTCAAGTCTTTGTGGTGAATTTAAATTAAAAATAAAGTTTATTACACTTGCAACAAACGAGCTTAATTTTGAACTAAACGATTGTAATTAGATTAAATTAGTGGTACATTTAAATATATTTGTGACATTTCAAAATCATTTCAATATCTTTACGAAGTTAAGTCAACTGAATTGATATTAAATTTAGGCAGAGCAAAAGTAGAAATTTGTCGACATTTATCTAATTATTAACCTAATTTCATATTTATGCCTATGCCTACGTTATCGTTTTAGACAGTTGGTTTGTAATATTGTACACGTGTCCCTTTTAATTTATTCAAGCTCATGCAAAAATATGTATCCACACATATACAGAATATTTTATCATCAATATGCTATGCGTAGATTAGATTCGTAAACTTTCATGGTATTCATGACAGCTGCAATTAAAAAATTCACAAAGGGAAAATCTTCTGATATTGCAATGAAATATAATGCAAATCCAGACTAAAAAAATGGTTAAAATATTGCATTGGATATTTTCAATTCTTTCAAAGCGATTAGTATCGAGTTTAAATGAACACTCGTTGGTTAGTGTCGGTCGGTTTTTACACATATTAAAAAAAAAAACAAATGACCCGTACCGATGTGTTTTATGGGTTTTCCTGGCGACCCCATAAAAACGACCAGGACAAGTCCACTTTTCCGCGGCCTATCGACCCTTTATTTACACGTTTTAAAAAGCGAAAACCCCATGTTATTGTGGCGTGTAACAATGGATAATCTCGAAAACCGAATCCTTCATATTTCATACGTCACGCGCAAGGTCCGCACAAGATCGACGTCGGTTTATTGGCGAATAAAATATTCATGGTGTATAAAAAAGAGGAAATAAAAAATATACATAAGGGTAAATTTTGCGAAAACAGACCAAACCTTTTCAATAAAATAAGATCTGCTTTCATTCATAACAGTATAGTTCAAAAAATACATATATTTGTTGTATTTATACTATTTATTACCATATATTTTTTCATATTGGCATAGTTTCCTATAAATACACTTAAAATCTAACACTTTACTCAACATTTTAGATAAATGTATTTAAGATTTTTATGTACAATTATAAAGCAGTATAAGAGCAGAGAGCCTAAAATGAACACTTGAACAACCCTTAAATGGGTGAAATACACTATCGACAATCGGCTCTATATTTATTTCTATGTTATACATAAAAAGCTAAAATATTATTAGTTGGAACGTAAAAGTACTTTATTATTTTTTATGAAATAAAAAAAAAAGTAAATTATCAATTGATTGCAAAAAAATATTTACGGCATTTAAAGTTTGATAAATATGCATTTTTTTTAGTTCTGATTCTGTCTAATTTGATATCATTATTAGATTATATTGGTTGCGATAAAAGGTCTACAATATATGTATAGAAAATCAGTAAATAGGTGGTAGTATCAGACAAACAAAAATAAAGTTCGTTGCCTTACTGCTCTGGTTGACGACCCAAGATCAACTCTTTGGTGCGACCCAAGATCAAGCGCTTGGCGAATAAAAATATTTTTTTTAAATGACTCAATAACTTCTGTTCAGCTTACAAATTTATACAGTAATAACATTTACTCAAAAAAGTTGACCAACAAAAAAGACGCGCAATGAAATTGTATATAATATAAATTACCGTCAAATATGTACAATAAATAGACCAACGGGCAAATAAATCCAGAACTTATATAAACGGGTTTTTATATTAAAAAGTTATCTGCTCCTATCTGCGTAGTCAAAGAACTAGTAGTACGTAAAAAAAAGCAACAAATTAAGTACTTTTACTGGTACTTTATCTCGATTTGAAAGTACTTTACTAGTATTTTTAAATCGAGATAAATTATCTGTTTTTATTTAATAAACTGGCTCTATATATTTTATAGTATTTATTTATTTATTTTCTTTTAATAATTTATTTAGTTTATTAGCTAAATAAATAAGTATCCTAGTTTAGCATCGTCGTTTATAGGACTTAATTTTGAATATATTAAAAAAACATACATAAACTTTTCTTTAATACTATCCGGTAACTGCTCAACTAGCTAACGCAACAGTTTTGTTAATATATGTAATAAAAATGTATGTGTGTGTACATATGTATGTATGTAAATATATATTATGTATGTGGTAAATTATGTCAGGTGATGATGATTGAAATATATAAATAAATAATAGTTATCGTAAGTTATGTAGTATAAGATGCTATAAAAAAATGTTATATTATACACAGCGACGTTCCACATCAAAAATACATCACCATGTCCGTTTGCCCCGCGTTTACTCTCTGGCGAAAAGAAATAAAATGGCAAATCGTGTTGACAATTTTAGTCGCGCGTCTCCAAGTGCCTGTCGATTTTTACTCCCATCATTCGCGGATGGTTAGAGAAGAAAAAAAGCGTCAATATGCTGCTGAGCCTTAGTAAATAATTTATTATCTTTAGTTGTCATTATCGAGGATGTTGTGTAAACAGCGTAAACGCTCGTGAAGAACCGAGGCCTTTTATTGCAAAAAACTGCTCGCTCGGAATTTTCTCATCTAATATGGAAACCCCTAAAGAGCCTCCTTTAATATATCCGCGATCATAAAACTCCTGCTCATCCATCTGCTTTTTATTGCCTGTGCAGCCAGTGCCTGTCTCTCACGCGCTACTCAAATCTCACAATCAGATCTACTGTGCGTATATGTATAACTATTTATTATAGAATTAACTCAGAAAACCTATCCTCGTTAAAAACGAGCCACATTCAATTCTCCGTTCTCCCTTGGTGACAATAATCATAATCATAAAGGATTAACGTGCAGTAAAACATATTTTATGTCATCTAAAACTAGTAATTTCGCTTCATCCTCATATAGGTGCGTTTTCAATAAAAAAACATTAAAACTAACGTTTATTATTATCGGAAAATAAAAAAATAACGGCTATTATCAACGTATATAAGATAAAAACAAGGTGATACATAAGTTACTGTATCATATTTTATTTATTATCAAAAATACAAATTCGTGATTTATTGCAAAAGAAGTAGTTATAATTTATTTATATAAAATAAACTATTCAACCGGTAACTAGGCTTACTAGCTATTAAAAGTTTCGGCACCAAGTTTCATGATTTAATAGCATAAGATTTGGATTCTCACGACTGTAAATTTTTAGTTTTCGACTGTTTTTAGACCAGCTGATTTAATCCCTCAAATTAGTGAGTAGTGCAAATGTTAAAGGAAAAGGCGGTTAAATTAATGATACAGCTAATATCTGTTTATAAAAATTATATAGTTGACAAAATTTAATTTTTTTTTAAAAAGTACTTAATCTCTATTGTACTAAAATTTAGTTGAATAATGAGAAATAATATATTTTATGAAGAGTTCATTTTAAATTATAAAAAAAAGTGTGTTTATGAAGATCAACTATAATATCAAATATAAAGACAAAAACGAATAACAATGTAGATGTTGGTTATGATAAAACCACCAAAAATATATTCTTTTATGAAATATACTATAAAATACGAGCTATTTAAAGTACATTTTTATCTTAAAAAAAGGCGGCTTGAATAATCTTCATACGTAAATTTTGAAAACGTTAGAAAAATGACAATATATGTAAAGTGCAGACCTGTTAGCTTGCTAGCAATTAGTCTTTAAAAAATGATTCAAAAGTCTAAAATCATTATTGCATAAAAACAAACTAGTTCCAGAACCCTAATTTAATCTACAGCAGCAATATGCTTCCGACAAAGTTTATATAATGGTTCATATATTTTAAATAAATATAGATAAAAAAGTACTGTATTGTTTCATTAATTAATGTTTTGCAATTGTTTAATAAAGAATAGTTTATATTATAATATGAAAAATAGCATTTTTTATAATATCATTATTAATTGATTCTAAAGTTTAATATTGAATGACAATGAATATGTGCCCTTATAAAATATATATCTATTTTGAAATCTGTAAAAAACTTTTTAAATTGTTAAAAAAAGTATATTACATAATTAATATGTTTGTGAAAATAATTTTTTTATTTAAAAGTTGACCTAAGTAATTTATTATATCATTTTTTTGTAATTAGAAAATTATTTACAGTGATTGCAATATCAAAATTATCATTAAATATCATATATTCAGTCTTTTCGTTAATTCTTAGATTGTTTTATCTCATTTATTCTCTAATATGGATAAAAAAATATGATTTTGAAAAAATTGCTTTATTCTAATGGCTAAACTTACTTCAAAAATTATTGATAAAAATGGTAAAGCAATTATAAAACGATAATTTTTACCAATCTTATAATCATCTGTGTATAATGGAGTTATCTTATGTAATCGGGGATTATTTCCTTGTTCATACATGTATTGAATAATTTTACTAAAATAGGAACAATAAGACTGATTGTTTTTCCTGTTATGTTATTAGTACCAAGCGCTGAGTCATTTAATTAATTTATATATATTATTACGTCTTTTAATTTAACTTGACGAAAATAAATAAATAAAATAAAAGTGTTTTTATCATCAACGTTAATTTCTATTTAATCAGCTGGAAATGTCCAAATTGAGATAAAATGCTTATTAAATTCATTAGGTATTTTTTGATGTCTTAAATTAGAATACATAATTATATTTTGTGAATTTTTACTAGATTATCTTAAATATTTATATATTGGTTCACGATTGCTGGATCGCGTATGTATTTTAATTTTTTTGCGTAGCGGACTTCTATTTATATCATACTAATTTAACGCTCACAAGAGCTTTTGCACAATAGGTTTTTTAGCTGCTTCGACAAGATATTTGAAGAAAATTAAATTATTAAAATAAAACATATTTTAAACATGAAAATAATGAAGTACCTTGTATAATAAAATATTAATACAATAGATTTTTTTATAAAGCATATTTCAAGTCGTTGTAAAACTTTATGGGCATTCATTTGAAATTAACAATAATGTGCCAATTAGACCGAGGACTTCTTAACCCTTTTTGTAATTGCAGATCACTATCTTGATGGGCTTTTTTACGTTCTTCTAATTATGTTCTGATCCTCGTTTTTGATAAAAACCTTTAACTCGAATTTCTTATAATGCGACGAATCAGCCTTCAGAAGGATTAAGCAAACTATTTTGCTTGAGTAATCTGTCGAATTATTTCGGAATAAATATATTTAATCTCAATTTAAATGTTATTTTTGGCTGGCTTCAAATTTTTTGAATTATTAACATTTTAGCGAGACTCACATATTTTTATGTTGTTAATAATAAAAATATAGTGTTTAAGACACAGTTTAATCTTCTTTTAATAAATATGTATAGTTTTTAAGTCGTTTATTTAAAACCAGCTACCACTACTATCATTAAAAAAAATACTGAATAATTCGTAAACCAGTAAAAATGGCGTAAAATTTACAATATGTATATATGTATTTTAGGGAACTATGTCGACTTTAACAAACTTAAACATAAGAATGCAAATTTAACTACTCTTCTAACTGTGGGTAGGATGAATGGGATGGGACTCATAGGCTTTATATACGGTAAGCTATATGTGTATTTTAAACGATAAATAAATTGTTTAAGTCCTTGCAATTTACAAACACTGTTTTAGAATACCTTGGTGTAACATAATTATTTACATAATACGCAACAAACATTTAAAAAAATTTATTTGTTCGAAATAATATCATAAATTATCTTCCTAATAGCTCAATAACAATTCTTATTGAAGATATCAAATTAATTAATTTTGCATCTAATTTTAAAACTATACTATTTCTAGCATGAAATTGGTTAATTCTACGTTTAGTTCATTATGAATTTTAAAAATTATTAGAGTCAATTTTAATGCCTTATTGAAAATAAATATTGAGAATCTACCATTGTATTATATTTTTTAAATTTTCAATTTGAATTTTAAATTTTCTTTGAAAGGTATGAGATGAGGATTTTAAAATGTACTAAAGTCATAAAAACTAAGAAATATTTTTTACACGTGCATAAAAGCAACAGAATTTGAGCGTACTGGAAAATAAAATTTCAAGATTAATTGATTAGCGATATTGCGTTAAAATTTCCATTTTGGCGCAATTTCCAGGAACTCGAGATTTAAGATGATTTGGTTATTTTATGACCTAGAGCGATTGGTATTTTTTTGAATGAGATAGGAAATCAATATCAATAATTGAGAAAATCAACAATTGCATAATATTAATTCGGAAATATGAGTAATTTATATAATTTCTGCAGATACAAAGTGTTTTTTATTATTATTGTTTCATTGGTCAGTTATTAGTTGTTATGGCCAATGCTCTTATACATAACAAAAATATTACGATTTTTCTAATACATACTTTTAATAAATTTAACTGAATTATAATGCATTGCATTTAAGGAAATTCAAAAATAGCATCAGTGAATTTTTTTAATGTTAGCCTTGCGCAGTATATTATATTGATTTTAGCATAAGACATGGTTAATAATATTTAAAAACTTATGAGTAAGTTCAAAATTAGTAAAGAGTATTTTGTCTCAGATTTTTATGTATTGGGTATTTTATATATTTAATTCTTAAGCAAATTTTATTGTTTATTAAAAAGGAATTTGCAATTGAATATTCATAATTTCATATATTAAAACACTACAATTATATGTAAATGTATGTTTATAAAACATACATATTACATAATATGTTAAAAAGAATAGTTTACAGCCCTAGTTTACATTTCTTAATTTTTAATTTAATGTCATAAATCTTAATATTAATCACCTCAATTTAATTTATAGATGTTAACAAATATTAAAAATATAATTTGTTTTATTGCTTCACGATTATTTGTTATGATTAAATCTTTAATTATGTTTCCAATTAATATTTGCAAACATGATAAGAACGCTTATAAATAAGTTGAAAACAAACCATTTTCTCGACACAATGACTTCTCAAAGGCAAGTTTTGTGTAGATATCTTATTTTATTTTTTATATTCCCGCAAACTTTCGCTAAAAGTAAGTACTCCCCAAAGCATTTTTAGTGTTAAAGTAAGATTGATGATTTAATATATTTTAAATTTTCAGCCAAAATCTTCTGCGAATATGCAAATTTTAAATGGACACATGATAAAAAATTTACAACGAATACCATAGACCCATTTCTGTGTACTCATTTAATATATTATCACGTATCAGTGAACGAAGCTGGTTTTATTGACCTTCCAACAACTGCAAATAAAGGTGGTTACAACAAAATGTATTTTTATATTATAGCACCGTTCAATATAAATTTTAAATATCAGATTTTAGAGGATTTACAATTATCAAACAAAAAAATAGAAATCTTAAGACGTTGCTTGATATAGGTGGATGGAATAATTCACCAGTGTTTTATAAGGTACAGTACTAAATTTTAAGTAACTGTATTATTTTTTTTTAATATCTGCTGCATTAGATTTCAGCAGATGACTCGCTGAGAAAAGAATTTTCTAAAAATATTGTAAATACTGCGATAAAGTATGGATTTGACGGAATTCATCTACATTGGTTTGATTGGGATCTGAAATACGCACAATTCTCTAAAACAACAAGAGAAAATTTTTCACTACTTTTAGAACAATTGCGTTGTGCAACTTATAAAAAGGGCTTGCTTTTGACGACAATTATATCTAGTGTTGAAACACATGTATTATCATATGACGTTCCAAGAGTTGTAAAGTAAATAAAAATTATTATATTTATGATCATTTTATATATAAATAATTATTTGCATGTGTTCAAGACTTGTGGACTACTTACTTCTATATGTTAAGCCTTGCACAGAAGCACATCGAACTTGTCAAAGATATAAACCTGTAATTATAAGACGGACTATCATGAATTTCATTAAAATGGGAGCTCCTGCTAAAAAAACAGTGCTTATGATTTCTGACTTTGCTGTACAAAAATATACACTTTTAAATTCGAAGAAAACATACATAGGTGCGCATACAAATGGAAAGCTGAAAGAATTATTTTACAGAGGAGTATGCATGAGTAACTTTTATATGCAATATTATGTATTTTTTTAGCATTAATATAAATCGTTATTATTCTTATAGGTATGCCCGTGTAAACTTAAGGGTTATACGCACAAATGGGATTCGCAGGAACATATAACATATGCTTTCAAAAAGAAAACGTGGATTATGTATGAAAATAAGATATCTATTGAGATTAAAATTAAATTCTTGATGTTGATGGATCTTGCAGGAATAATGGTTGAGCTTCATTCAGACGATTACGATAACACTTGCAAGAAGGGAAAATATCCGATGATTAATCACGTAAAAGATGCCTGTGCTCAGTTTAAAAGTACGCATCGCTTTTTATTTAATAGTACTGAATTACTTAAGCCGAAAGTAAATAACATTAAAAAAACATTTGAAATGCCGCAGGTAAAAACCGAAAGGTCGCTAAAAACCGAAAGGTCGCTAAAAACCGAAAGGTCGCTAAAAACCGAAAGGTCGTTAAAAACCGAAAGGTCGTTAAAAACCGAAAGGTCGTTAAAACCCGAAAGGTCGTTAAAAACCGAAAGGTCGTTAAAACCCGAAAGGTCGTTAGAAACCGAAAGGTCGTTAAAAACTACTGAAACTCCGCTGATAAAAAAAAGAGCGATCGAAATGACGATGAGCCCAGGTATAGACAATTACGCAAACCAAATTTGTAAATTTAGTTATAATCACTTACCCGAATGTAATAAGTTATTTTATTGTTTGCATGAAGGAAACGGAACTTATAAAACAAAGAAATTTAAGTGTCCTATTGGAATGATCCTCAAAAACGAGCGTTCCATATGCGATTACTGGTATAAATTATAATATTTTGCAAATAATATATGTAATGCACATGATGAAATAAATAAAAAAAAATTATAAAAAAATATTCATTCCAAATTTATCTTATATTTAAAATCATTGGTGTGCGGTCCATACATGCGGTAGATGCGGCGCATGCCTTGAGATTGTAATACGATTCCAAAAATTAAATATTTTTATCGTTTATTCATTTTTTAATATACGTAATTATAAAACGTAATCGTTCAGAAAATCGGCCACAGTCCCAATAGAACAGCTGATGCTCTTTTCGATCATATTCACAATACTTTGGTGAAATTTGGATGTACAGAATTATGAATTGCTCATACTTATGACGGAAGGGTTGTAATGTCTAGGAAGCACAATCGAGTAGAAAAAATTTCGAGATATTTGTCTTTACTCCATATTTGTATACCGTTATGCTCACAGATTGAATCTTGTTTTATTTTAATCTGTTAATGATGTAATAGGGTGTAAGCGTTTTTTCAAATACATATCATTTTCATATTTTTTTTTGTAAATATTTTTTTGGCGGCGGTTTCTACACGATGGAATTACAATATTAGAATTCTTAAAAAGGTTTGTAAATTCAATAGAGAATTAATAATAGTATTTAACCAAATAATCGAAGATGAAGATCAATGGGATTCTAATGCTGTGATTAATGCATAAGCTATCTACAAGATCTCTAATTTAATTATTATCTTAATCTATATAATCTTAATATATTTTTAAAATTATTTTAGTACATTTTTATAAATTCTAATATGCTATAAATTATTTTTTATTACAAAAAACATATACTTTTTAAGTATATTTTATTTAATAGTCACAAATCACATACACATAGCTACGAATGTCACAAACGCTACGACGTGGATTTACTCTCTTTGTCGAACGTGTACGTTCCACAACATTCAATTGCTTGGTTCTCAAAGAACGAAGGTTTCTTACACTGATTAAATTATTAAAGCCATTGATCTTCACTCCCTTTATCACTCGAAAAGTGTTTTAAACTCGAACGACGGAGTCCCGTTCAATTTATTTACTCCCCCATATCCTACTTCGATCTCCCAGCATACGTCGTTCGTATACTGTATATGCCGTGTATAGTACAGTAAAATGTACTTTGCACTTTCTGCTTATCGTCTCAGATACTCTTTCGATAAATTGTTTGATTTACATTCACTTAAAATAAATTAGAGACGAACTCCAGCATTAATATATTATAATTTGACCACGAACGTAATCATTTCCTAATGTCGTTATGGCGTGTGGTTTTCGTCGGAGCCAGTTCGAAAAATTAAAGCTTTATATTCATACATAAGATAAACCTGGGATCATTAGACAACCGTGATAATTTTAAAATAATAATTATATAACGGATTGTGTTGTTAACGGTGTCCCGTATTCTTTGCTCCTACACTGAATCATTTAATTAAAACTATTTCGGGTTTTGAAAGCAACATTTTAACAAACTAGCTGTGTATATTTTGTTATATGATGATCGCAAATTAAACATAGTAATAAAATATGTGAAAACGTCACGGATAATATGTTTTTAGGCATATCTGTATTGTATGCTAAATTTATATTGAATAATCTAAGATACAATATAATGTATAGAGCACTGCAAAAATGAATAATTAAATCTTGGAATAATCCCGGTCATTCAAAGAAAAGAGAAATGTGTGTATCTTATAAAGAAGAATAATGTGTTATTGTATATGTGTATGTATATTTTTGACAAAAATATATTTTTAATACAAATCAAAACTGATTTACTATTATAATAAATACTTAAGCAAATATTCGTATGGTTAAATACACAAGATCATATCGAATTTTCGATTTAGGAACTCTAGTCACATTATAAAGCCCGTTTTCCCCAAAGTTATTCTATATGCGTAATAAATGTATATTATTATACATACGTATTGTAAATGTGCTCAGCTTAATGTGTATTATTATAAAAGTTAAATGGCACGAAAGTCGTCGGCGGTGGCGTAATTGTCGTTAGGATTAAACGGTCCGATACACCATGAAATGTTTGTACTAGTGACTATAACGCTGTATAAAATATCGCGTAGAGGTTTTAAGGACGTGAAATATTAACATTGTGTGGGACACGTAGTGAGTAAATTGCTTAGACATCTTTCGACGGTGCATTTAAGTGGCTGCAACACATGACAAATGCTCTGGCTTGCGGGAGAGCGCAGGAAAATGCTGGGGAAACTACCGAAATGCATTTTGTTGTTTAAATGTACGACGTCACTATATTATGCAAATACAGCTATGATTTGCTTGGAAAATATACAAAAGTTTCAAATATTCAGAAATACAAACTTTTTAAATTCAATCTTACAAAAGTAGCTTAACTTTGTGTAAAAAAATAATATATTTATATTATAATAAAGGGATTAGAATTTCATTGAGAATTTATATAAGCAAATCTTATTATTTTATATTAAAAAAATAATGCTATTCCTCAAAAATGCAAAAGGATAATTTTTTCAAATATTTTACTAAATAACGGTAAAAACTTGATATTCATAAAACCATAGTAGCTAGGGGTTTAAGTTTCATAAGATGCTTCTTAATATTCTGAAAAGCAAATAATTTAATTATAAATTATTTAATAAAAATATACTTTAAAATACACTGCAGGTATTATGTATTTATTGAATCAGAATTAAAAAAAATATAAAGCGCAGTTCAGTACAAGAAATCATCTAAATATATTTTAAGTATTGAATAATAATATATACATGTACTATATACATTTTTAATAATAGCTTAAATTAGTAGCACCTATATTAGGTATTTTATTTACATAAATAAGAAGTTACGTTCTACTACTTCGGTTAGCAATCCCATTTTTTAACGGATACTATGCCAGTATGATTTAAATTCGCATGCAAATGTATTCATCAAAAATTGTTTAACTGTTTCACCATTGTCTTGTTAGTACATATATATAGTTAAACGACGTCAGGTCAGCAGGTGGAGTGGTTTAACAAAACCCTCAAGCTATTCATTAAAACAAACTGGGTTCGGCGTCGTAGTTACACTTCTAGGGTCAGTTTGACCCTTGCCCCTTCGCCGTCGCCGTTATTAAAGCACCTCATTTCCATGGAAAACTACTGGCGTTATGATTGCTTAAACTTTCGGATTGTATCCGATAAAAGCAAGACTGAATCCCTGAGCGCGATAAGAACGGAGAAATCATATACCGTCCGGGATTAAAACCAATTTTTCCCAAAAAATAATATCGATATGATGCTCCACGGGAGCCCAAGTATTAATATTTTATTTCACTTTACCGGTGTTATTTCTATTTATTTATTATTTATATTGCGTCTTTATTTGTGTTGCGTGCATCGGAAATAATGCGTGTTTTATAGAATCATTGTAACGATAATCTTTGGTTTACTTTCACTTCAATAACGAAGTACAGTATCAATTAACCTCATAGTAATATTACCATTGTTGTAAGTTTAACAAGACAAATAGCTCATAGCTTTTCAGCGTATGTACGAGTATATACATGTCTCAGACCATCAGTCAAATGGTGGCAATTGGAGACATCTATATTTAAATATAATTGAATCAAAAAATGTCTTTAATGGCTTTTATATATATGTGTATAAATATATACATATTAAATTTAATCTGTTTTATATATACATATAAAATAACAGCTTGTAAAATATATTTATTAAATATTAAAACTTCTGAGATGTAGTGAGCCTCTATAGGTTATAACCCTTACGTATTTATTCTGTAAAAATATCCATCAAACCTCCAGAAGGCGGCAGGATATCACTAAGCCCTATATGATACAATAATATTTTTTTTAATAAACGTCATTTTTCATTACTTAATAATGTTATATACGTATACTATATAAAGTTACTCACTTTTTCCATTTAATTTAGGATGGCGTCAAACCGCTACGCTGTGCCCTAAACGATTATTAATGTGTGAACAAAGTTAAAGTTCGTGATAAGGATTAAGTTAAAAAACGTCAAAGGATCGTAGAATATTTTATATAAACTGCGAACGAAACTAATTAATGGCCGAAGCGATAAATTATAACACGCATTTTGGTTTATAAAAAAAACTTTATGTGAAAATTTACTTTATATGATTATTATTAAGGTTCGGATCGATGATGCTGTTTTGAAAAGAGAAAGCTTATTAGTATTGCATTGATACTTTTTTTTATAATTTTAGAGCAAGTAAAGAGTTTATAAGCTATTGTTTTCAATTCGAATGTTTTATTGATAAAAATTAATACCATGCAATTTGCAAAATGTAATCAATAAAAATTATTTCTTACTAGGTGTTTGTATTATCGTAAAATTAAATTTGTTGTTTTTTCAACGGATTGATAATAACTTCAGTATAAGACAACAATAAACTTATTATTAAATATATGTCTATCATAATTCAATGCGGCAATAATACTAGAGTTCGATAAAAACACTATCCGAAAACATGTCTAAATCCGTACTTTTCCGCGTAGAAGAGAAAATATGAGATCACTACTATATAATACAATATGTATCAAAAGTAGAATTTAGAAAAAAATATCACTATTTTTATTTTTTTAAATTTATTAAAACATATATAGTATACTTTGAACAATTTTTTAAGAAATAAGTTTAAAATTAAGGTAAAAATAACGAGTTTGAGATCAATCTTAAAGCTTTTAGCTGTGCAATTAGTAAAAAAATACAAATTTAATAAATTATTATCAATGTGTAATATATGAAGAAGCTTAGTTTTGTTGCTTGAATTCAATTAAATTTGATAGTTAATAAATGCTATTTTATGATAGTTTATTTATACTAAGAATTTTAATTTTAAACGAGTATAAAAGTAAAAAGTTTGATTTTAAAATATAACTAAAAACTGGTGGCGGCCAATATGTCACACGTACGGAATATCATGGAAATTTAGTAGCCTCCCAAGATATATTTTTTTGGATTTTGAGACCAAAAGGGTGTGAATTTTCAATAAAAATAAACAACAGAAACGCAAGTACCAGTTTATTTAACTATATTTATATGGAAATATAGTTGCTGTTACGAGGTGGAAAAGGAAAAATAACTGTTCTTGAATGTCTGAGTCTTTGTTAAAGCGTCGATTTAGAGTTATCGTCGGCTGCGATCTGTCGTAAAGATGCTGTACGATTTACTGACGTTTCTAATGCTGTGACTCTGGAGTTGGGTCCTAGAAGTGTCTTCCTACATCCGTCTGTCTGGTCTGGTCTGATCTCAATGTGACCAATTATCGCATCTTTTATATTGTTGATTCGTGACAGTTCTGGAAAATTACAGTAAAACTGCATCGTTTTTTGGACTCACCCAAAAAATAAGGTAAAATAAGTAAAGCAATGGTTTGTTTATTACGACACTAGTTTATTTTTTAATGTAGTTAGCGAAAGGAACAGCTAACCAAATTTATGAGAATTCTCTCATAGTGTACTGTTTCTTTGTAATAATAATAACGAAAAGAGCCACTGCCTGTCTTAATCTAACTTGAGAGCGAAGCAACAAGAAATATAATAAAAACTTTGCTCATACTAAGAAAAAGACTTTATATTTAATTTAAAATGCTAAACTAAAATATCGTTTTGTTAAAACAAAATAAATCGTTTATAACTATTATAACTATTGCTAAGCCTTTTCAAAATCATCATAAAGTTTTCTTCTTAAAACTTCTTATCACTAACAGCATGTTAAAAAGTCAGTAAATCAGACATTATACAAGACATTAGTTTATTACAATTTTAGTATTTAAATAATTTTATGGTTTTATTAACTGCCTATTGCCGAATATATAGGGTAAAATTATTTTATAGCTTATGTTACTTATTTTTTATTTTTGAAAGGGTGATACCTAAATACTCAACCTTTATTACTGTTTATGAATGCAAATTATACTCTTTAACAAATGCGGATTCGTTGATTGCCCTCAATAGTTAAATACTATACGTTTAATTTATTTTTAAACTCATTTAAAAATACAAAGAATGTGTGGCGATAATATTATATAATATATCTATCATAGTTTGGCTGAATGCGCTTGAACTCGATATCACTATATCAACGTATATTCTAAGGGTTTTCTATAAAAAATAACATTTTCATCCAGCGACAAGTACCCGTCCAGGCCATATGTAAAGTGTCTTGAGAATGTGAGAGTTCACATCAGTCAGTGAAATAGGCCGCAAATATTTCACGGCAATGGCGGCGGTGGAGATCCTCGAAAATTCACGGTGTAAGTTGAGCGATAAATTATTTGAAACCATAGAGGAAAGGCTGCTAACTTGATTTCTGGCTTAAGCTTAACGACCAAGACGGGGATAGGTTATATCGTATACACGTTGGGGTGTGGGAAGCGAAAAATTCTTACTGGATCGTGACTTCATCATATAATGTTGAATTTGATCAATAATAAATTGGCCCGCGCCGGCTGGATGAGGCTGTGTTAAATCAACGAATCGCCGATAGGGAAAGACTACCCCTGTCAAAGATGATGGATGCGGTTACAACCCCAAAACAGATAAATCGCCAGCAGACAACTTGCAAGACGTGTAAAATTTCAATATATCCCGGGCAAAACAAAGGTGCCCACTACTTCCGCACGCGGCGATATCCTACGAGAGGGTAGCGTAAAAAGTTCGTGACCTAATTTGAAAATAAACGTATATTTTTCACGGTTTATATTAAGTAGTATAAACTTTACAAAAATGAAGTTAATTATAAAAAAATAATTAATTTATTATTATATTTTATGAACCTGAATATATTTGTATTTTATAAAAACAGTTTGCCAATATAAATCACAGTAGCACAGACGAGCAGAAACGAGCAAATACCAGCCAAGAGACCACATCAACGCGAAAGAGTTTAGTGGATCGTCTAGAGAGCTTCGCGAAAACACATCAGAAAAATCTCAGTCATTCTAATAAAATCACAGCCGACAATAATACAACTCGAGATGCCAGCAAAGACTCTCTGACTTCCAATATTTGCAATTTCAACTCTAGCACCTGAAAATGGCACATACATTTCAAATTTATTCTTACTTGAATGTGGTATTTTTTATATGTTTATAAAATAAACTGTTATAAACCTTTCCAGTGTCTATTTGGCTGCAAAGATATACACATTAGGCCTCAAAACTTTAAAAACTTACAAACGGTATTTTGGATGTTACTGTCTTACAAATTTTTTTATGATTTTAGTTGTGTTATTTGATTAGAACATTTTTATGATTACAATTTAATGGAAAAAATTACAAAGCATAAACTTTTTAGTATTATAAAATAGTTTTAGCATATATTTAAAAAAAAGATAACTATCATTTTAATGTTATTCATAGTTTATATATTTTTTTTAAATATACAAATGTGTAATGTAATTTATTTTTATGGTTTGAACTATTTTTACCGATTATAACTCAAAATTGTCAGAAACTTACAAACATACTTTTAGATGTTACTATTTAACAACTATTTTTATGTTTTAGTTGTGTTATTTATTTAGAAAACTTTTTTAAAAAATTTCATAAACTATTTATAAAAATTTAATAAACTTATACTCTAGCGGCCTAATCTATTTATAATTGAAAATATAATGCGTCCGCCAAAATAAAACTTAAAAAGGGGGAGAAAATCAACATCAGTGTATGGTTTTAGGAAAATGTAGGCAAAAAAATGACAGGCTCTAAAAATTTTACAGCTAGTATGCTTAAAAAAATGCACGACCTAATCAGACATTCGCTGTTGTTTGTTCATACTTCATAAGTATGCTTTAAGTCATATAAAAATATACTTAATTATTAAAACTCATGGTTTTCGTGTATCGATGTTACTAGCAGCGAAACTAACGTGTTTCTAATTTTGCAATGGAAAATCTCTATATAGGCAATCAAATAAATGTTTTTTACACTAATTTTGAAAAGCTTTTTGATAAAGTTTGTTATGATTTAATTCCATAAAGAAATATATGTGCAGGTTTTCCATGATATAAATATTTTTTTAGAATATACTTTATAAATTGTCGTCAATATATAAAATATGAGCAATAGTGTTTTGATATATTTTTACATTAGGATGTTTTCAAGTTGCTAAACTTGGCCCATTATTATTTCTTTTTAAGTTATTTATAATTCTAAATTTTTTATTTTTTGGCTAAAGCGTTTATTAAAATATATTTAATTATGATCGTAAAAAAATAAAAAAACTGTTATTATTATCCTAATTTTTATCTAAATAGTGGAATCCTGTTTTATAGGTTTTATGTATTTTTGACATATTTTAATTAATTAATTACCATATATTCTAATTAATTAATATATAAACATGTTGTTTGTTCCAGTTAAAGTTAGGTAAAGGCTTAAACGTCACGCTTAAGAACATGTAATATATATAATGCAAAATTATTTGTATAATAAGAAGTGAACTTTTCACACAACCCTTGTACATGTGCGAGTGTAGGTACGTAGGTTTTCAATTTTCCGTGTTTTCCGCAGATTTTCTCCGCGATGGTGTTTTTCATCGATTTTTATCGTTTGTTTTTCCTCATCCACGAGAAGCTTTGCTTTATCAATTTTCTTTTGTGCATCATCCGCGGACGTGTTCGATCATCCATCTTGCCGGGCGGCGAAAGGTATCTAAGTGGTGACAGAATAATCACTTAACCTCTCTGCTTTCAAACTTTTCTCAGTAGGGTTTGCTCCTTTAAAGCAATCTCCTGACAGGATAACGAATTCGCTCAATACGTTCACAAATTGCTTTATAATTTTGCAATAATCGGTCAAGCGGGCCCTGACGCCTACGATCAATGCGGATAAAGCGAAAGAAAGCTAGTTTTACATTACTGAATTTAAAATATTTTTTAATTGCATTAATTTAAGCAATACATATATTTATAAAGCTTTTAATGCATTTATTTTGAAAAGACTAAAAATAATAATGATGATGTAGTTTATACTTTATAAAAGAATTTAATAATTTATAAAGTTTGAATAAAATATAAACCTAAAAAAGTTATTTTATTAAAAAAATGTGTTTAGAAAAGACAATAACTAGTATTGCTTATAATGTTCTTTTCCTCATAAAATTATCTAAAAATATTTTTGATAATCAGATTAAAATATTTGTAAAAGCACTTAAGAAATTCTGAGATAAATATTGCTAGTAATTTGTGTAATAGTTATTTTTAATTGTCTTTTACATATTTTGGATTTTATTGCTAAAATATATAAAAAGCGAACATATAAAGTATAAGAAATTTTAATTTAGCGACATCTCTTGTACAAAATTGCAATTAGGTTTATTAATTTTATGAAAATGCTAAGTTAATAATTGTTGCAATAAGAGTATGTTTTATTGTTCGTAAAATATTTTAAATTAACCCCAAAGGACGTTTTGTAGATAAAAATATGAAAACTTGTGCTGTTAAAAATATGTAGTTATATAATAAAAAATTATAAAATATACCACCCTGATATCATAATAAATATTATTAATTAGAACGCTAATTAAAATATTGTTACTATCACCTGTTTTTAACAATAAAATAACTCACAAAATATTTGGTTTAATTTGTTCAAAACCTGTTGAGATTTGTAAAATTCCTGAAATAATTGAAAAGGGCTTTCGAAATTCTGAGAACAATATTAATTACTCCAAAGCACCTATGTTATTTTACCACAGACTAAACAATATATATTCCATTAAACATTCGTTAATAATACGACTTAAATTGCAAATAATATTAATATAAATACACTATGCGAAAAAATGAAAAATTTAACAAAATTAATATTTCTTAACGGTTGATTTGTATTTATTTTAAGTTTCCTAAAATGCAACAATGTATATCTTTAGTTTTAATTAATATAAATTACTTAGAAACTAAAGTTTATACTGCGAAAATCTCATAATATTATTAATAAGTGGTTTGATTTAATTTAATATTATAAATTATTTTTGTTAATTATTGTTTATTCAAAATTACTATTTTAAACGATTTTATATAAGAAAAAATAACATATAATGCTAGCGAATATTAGATATAAAATCTAAAATAAATTAATAATTTAAGCGAAAAAAATCTTAAAACAGTTATCTAATTATTGATAAAAACATATTTTTAATAAAAGTTTAATTAAAGGAAAAAAGATTATAATTTTCATTGTAGTAAATTGGTAATACATTACTCAATATTTATATATTTATACGTTTCAAGATGTTGCAATATGATATTCGTTTTCAACTCACGGAATAGCTTTGAACTTTGTTCGTAATAATGAACGAAACTTACTCGAGAAGTAATCAGTTCTAGCGTAATATATAAACTAATATTCGAATACCAATTATGAAAGTAAAATCGTATTGATCAAAGTAATATATGTTATGTAATACCTAATAGCAGTATTGAGATAAATATACATTATTTCATGGGTATTAAAATGACAATTAAATCTTAAGACCTTGGACATAATTTGTTTATTCATTATGTCTGTATATTAGTTTGCGTTATATCCATATTTAAGTTAATGAATTATAATATATAATATATTCTCTTATGATTATTCATAATTGTAGCTAACGTTAGCCGGAAAATCCATTTAAAGTTTTCTATATCTTTACTATAATAATATATTATGTATTAAAAAAAACTTTTATATAGTTATCCTTTAATATAAAATATTAATTAAATCACAGTAATATATCTATTAGATTACTAGTCTTGTTTACGACTACGTATTGCAATGATGAGACTCTTTTTGTTGTCATATATAAAAAGCAAAAAATAAATTGAATGCAGCGCTTCGTCTCTTAATAACAACGCTGGAGCTAAGGTTATCAAATATTCTAGCAAAGAATCAGATTTTTCAAGAACCTTATTAAAGTCTTGCTTTATCAGAAATTTAATATTTTTTATCTAAACATTTTTCGATTAGTTTTTCGTTATTTTAAATAGCTATAGAATATGTTTTTTTTTGTATTAGATTTACAAATACACATAATAATATTTGTTATTTCCTTACCATTGTGGTATGCGATATATTTTGCGGTTGATAATTACTGCATTAATTACTACATACAATTAACAATAATTGTGTCCTAACAATCAACTTGCTAAGTAAAGACATCTCGAGTTTCTTTATAAATAGACAAATTCAACTGACAAAATAAAATACATACGCAAAAATTTACGGATGATTGAGCGTTGGCATGCAAAAAATAATTTAGACACAAGAAGGCTCTTTCACGAGTTTTCGAATTTTCCAGTCAGTTAAGCAAGAAAAAATATTATTTCAAACAAGCAGCCTCTGAGATCTTAAACCTTTGTGTGCAATCGATAAGATGAAACGCGCGTATGAGTATAATATACGCATTCCACATACACAAATATAGAAAAATACAGCGTGTTTCTATTAGGTTAAAAAATTGTAACAATGCCATTGTTATCCAAATGCATGTATTACAGTGAATTTATTATACATACTTGTTATTTTTCTGCAAAATAAAAAGCGTGTATAACAATATAGGATGAGAATAATATTATAAAACATGCATTATTGAAAAATCAATTCGTGAAATTTTCTATTAGAATATCTGCGACAAAACGGTATTATATTATGTGTTTTGTGTAGAAAGTGTTTTTTTATAATTCCTATTATTTCGCAAATTACACAGTTACTTTAAAAAATTTTATATTCATAAATATGTATCAAGGCGTTAAATTCTTGTTTATTTTATTTTTATAATACATAATTTTAGTTTAAGTGAAATTCGTTTTCGTGTTGTATAAAATTAAAAAATAACGTAATCGTATATTATTATTATTTCTAAGAAACAACCATGCTTTTGTGTAAAATTTGCTTAACCCATTTCTGACCCAAGAAGGCATAAAGTTGTATCTCTTTAAAAAGTATATTTTTAAAATCAACCTGTTTAAAGTTACCTCAATTATTTTTATACAATAATAAATATTAAACAGCAACTACAAACACATAATTGCATTGTTTAATATTGTATTTCTATTAAAAGATTTGTATATTTTTTTATTTAATAACACGATATACCAGTGGTAAAAGGCAGTGATTAATACTTGAAATACCTAAGTTAAAATTAGAGTTCTTTAATATTCGTTATTTCTAGCTATTTGAATAATTAAATATATATTTGTAAGGTTATGAAGAATCGTAAAATATAGTTTAAATAATGAATTTAAATTTAAATATAAATACATATTTATATGCTAACAATAAAATGTATCTGTTTAGTTTAATTTTAAAAATAAAAGAGCGTTAAAAGTTGCATATTTTTTCACTAGTACAAAATTATATATTATTTTACCTGGTGGTAAAAATACTACAACTTGTTATTCACAAAAAATATCCTTAATAAAGACAGATCTCAAATTACACATTATTCGTATTGAGAAATAAAATGATTTATATAAATGAGAAAGTACACAGCTGCACTCAAAAAAAAATTTTGTCAGTTACAAAGAGTTAGTTGGTTTTTGTTTATTAGGAAAATAAAATAATATTTCGTCACATATATTTACAAGAGATTACCAAATATTTGATAAATGAATAATTAAAAATATGGCTAATATATTTGTTATTCAAATATCTAAGTAATTGGACTGGAGTCTTCAGTTAGAATCCTATATTTGGTTTTATTTTTAAAAGATCAAAATTAGTGATCATTATACAACTATTATAAATAGTTTAATAAAATCTTGCTAGGTCGTGCATAGTGATTGTAAGCTTTAGTAATAGTTTAGAAAACAATACAATAGATGTCACTTATTTACAGATTTCAGTTTAGATGACAGATTTCAGTTTAAAGTCCCACTACTTATTAAGTAGTTGTAGATTGTTTTTACTTCATTGTGACGAGTATGGCTATTTCTTGTTATGTTGCAATGACATATTTATAATAAATTTAAACAAATTAAAGTCAAAAATAAAAATATATGTAATTAAAATAACATGAATGTTATATAATGGTGTAATGCATTGAGCTGACGCCTGTTATATTGCAATCTAAGATCATAAATAAATCAATATATACGACAATATATCAATATTTAAAACAATTCAAACAATTACTATGTTGTAAATGTATTTTATGTTTTGGAAAACAGGTGTCCGTAGCGGCCGGCGGTGTCGAATGCGAAGTCAAATGCGGAGTACAGATTAATCAGAATAATGTAGCAGGCTGTTAAGTTAGCAGTCAACGAATAGATTATGTTTTGGGGCTGCTCAAATGGGTTTTGCTTACAATTTGTGAGATTTCTAGCATAACATTTTATCAGAATAAAATTAATTGATGTGATGTGATGATTCATTAAAATTAAAATTATGTAATATTAACTTAATTAGAACTCCTAGATCACGAGGTTTATCTATAAGATTATAAAAATCTAGGAGAACCTGATCTATAACAAATAATTAAAATTATAAAATTTTAACTAATTTTGATCTCCCAAACACAAAACAAATTAAAAAATTGAAGGATACGTATAAGTTTTGAATTAAGGTCTTTGAGGTATTAGTTACCGATATATTATATATATTAAAAGATTTTTTTTTCCCAAATCCTTTGTGATTTCTTTAGCAGGTGTGGTTTATTTTATTCGTCTTTTTTATATGTTCACTATGGAAATACTGTAAAAACACCTACTACATCTACGTATAAAAAATATAAATATTATGTCACCTACGGTTTGTGAAACTTTTAATAAAAAAAATATTATTACAACACATTAAAGCATGTAAATTTGTAAATATTTGTAGGCATACTAAATCAGATTATTCTAACATTTATTATCGGCAAATCAAATAGTAGTTTAAATCAGCGATTTTATAAAGCATACATTTTGCTTTATTAATTAAATTTACTAAGCATCTTAAAAGCTTTTAAGATGTTTATGAACGTTTATGAAGAGTTTTATTATAATCAATACATTGTAATAGACATAATCATAAAAAATATTATCTAAGCGTTAAGAGTACATGACACATGGCAAGATATTAACGATATTGTTTCGTTTCACCTTTCTTAAAAAAAAATACCTGACAAAACTTATATAAAGGCTTTTTTTATATCTAAAAATATATGTAATGTGTATAAATAATTATTTATTATCTTCATACGCCATAACTATCGCCATGAAGATATTCGTGCTAAGACCTCCAATAGCGTAATAAAATGAATATGCAATTAATGCATTATATTTGATTTGGGATCAGATGAACACAAACTGCCGACAGAGGGTTAACAGCAGCAATAAATGATTGAAACGGTTGACGTGAGCAAATATATGTTTTATATACGCAGACATATAGCGATCGTGCAATTTCGGAAACGGTCTCGAATTAATATAGAATGGAAGCCCTAGCCCTCGCTAGCATTCATCGCATCCATCTGATCAAACAGACCCTCGGACATATTCGTATTTAAACGTTCATCAATACGGAACTATGGGTCTGAAAATTTCACGTGCGTTAATAGTCACGTATAAAACAGCACAAGAGCTTTCAAACATTTATTAAAACACATATTAAAATTAAATACTAGATTATTATTAATATTTTATTAAAATGAAGTTAAATTCAAAACCGGCAATCTATCAAAACTACATATTCTTAAACATCTCTATTTCAAACGTTGTTTACCAATAAAACGACCGACGGTCACAAACAAAAAGAGTCACAATATTAAATAAATAAATATAGCAAGTATACTTGAATAAAGTCATTTTATTAAATAGTAATTAAATCAGGATATAGTTTTAAATTATTTTTGTAACGTTTTTCTAAAATTATCCATATAATTTTTTATTAAAATTCAATTGAATATCAAGAGAAGTTATCAGATTTTTTTAAAAGCAATAGTATGTAAAGCTTGAACTCTCATGTTTTATATGTTGTTAGCTATTAATACATATTTGTTGTTTCAATCAATTTATTATTAATATTAAAAATGAAATGATATTTTGCTTTAATTAAAACTTATTTAATTGGAACATAACCCTAATCTGCATCGGCAGTATAAATCACGCAACGTCTAAAGTCAAGTTAACAATTAAATTACGATTAGGTTCAACTATTAAAAGTAGTCGGTTTCGGGTCAAAACTTTTATTAATTTGTTTTCGGTTCAAATGATGAATTATTAATGGGGCGAATGGAAAAAGATGACAGTGCGGAGAAATGGGACGGGCGAAAATTTTGCATTTCGCCGAGGAAAATTTTTCGCGACAGGAGCTCTAAAAGTTTTCATTAATTTTCATGACCCATCTATCACAATTTTATAAAAGTTTTCGTATCAATTGTTAAGGCTGATGGATATCTGCGAGCCAACAAGCCGCACCTGTCCTTAAAACCAAAGCCCTAAGCAAATACGCCAAAAGCTTTCTTTCTCTCTCTTTCTCACACTCTCTACACCTTATGGTTGATGAATGATCCTGTCTCACGTTTCGCGCTTCACTTTATTGTGATTTACATCGATATAAATATACGTTTCTTTCATTTCTATCAAATTACGGCAAAAAATATTCAGTCGTGAAATGGAATTAAATTAAAATTGAGCATCGTACGCGGTTAGCCTCGATTCATTAAAATTTATTGTTCATCCAAATCCGCACTGTGGTTTGTATAAAGCGTAGAACGTGTGTTATATACGTGTAGAGATTAAAGCAGAAGATAATGTTTTTTTCTCTAAATTAAAAGTAAAGTAATCAGGTTTATTCAAATAAATATGTATATTTACAAAAAATGTTTTTTGATAGTTGTAGACACTGGGTTGATAGTGAAATATTTTCAGCAGGGACAAGTTTTTGACAACATTAATATAACATAATTTAAAAATAAGTTATAAATATAGATGAAAAAAGTGAAGAAGAAAAGCTTTATATTTCCTCTTTTTTGTCGCTTAATCGACTTATTAAGGATAAGAATTGGTAAAGCGGACATACACATAAAAAGCTTCAGACATTAAAATTACAAACAGTAATTATTATTATTTAACTTAAAAGGCTTTTTAATGTACACTTGAGTTAATGATATACAAAAATATTTTATAAATAATAAATTTTAAAGAGCTCCTTAGTACACTACAAAAATACCAAGACACTTTGTTACAATTTTATAAGAAACATAGATTTTTTGTCTTAATTTTAAGTACATAAATAAAAAGCAAAAAGCCATTATAACTAAATGAAGTAATTAAAGTACAACTGCCACTTATGAAAACATATATGTATAAGCCAGGGTTTTCAACTTGACTTTAATGTAAACAACGGTGCATGAAATATTACATATTATGACAAAAAGTATTAAAGGTCAAGGTTCTCTGTGATAAGGTTTATTTTTTACAAATATTAGTAATGTATTTATGGTCCTAAATAAAAATCATCAGTAACCTCCACAAATATTTTAGGTGTACAAATTTATGACCCATTTTGGTAATTTCATCGTTACACATTTATTCGCAAAATAAATATTTATTTCAAATATTAATTTATTGCTTAAATAATATTTAATATACTTTTAGTGTTTATTCACCTATCAAGCTATAAGTAATCGCTTTTAGAAAAAAAAGCAAATCAAAAATAGTATTTGTGGTTATTTATTTTGCATTAGAACTGTGGTAGCAATGCTGTGTGAATATTTTTGCTAAGGATTACCGCAGACCGACAGAAAGAAAATCCGTATGAAAAGCTCCGCAAAACCTGAACGTTGCATAGTCTAAGGTGGGGCCATAGAAAATCCTTTTTCCACAACGTGCTTTTCTGGAAATTGCAATAAAGTGTGATTTGAAAGGTTTCTATTATAATAAATGCATTCTAGATTGTTTTAATTTATTTTAAGAGAAGCGAGTATATAAATTGAAGTTCATATTGATCCTATTATAAAATTCAATAAAATATATTTAAATTCAACCCTTTTTGTTATAATAAATATATAAATTTCCCTTATATAACCTTTTTTATTATGTTAACTATATTAATTTAAATATGAGTATAAGAACATCAATTAATTTTTCCTTAAATTTAATAAATCTATTTATATACAATATAATTTAGAAAAATATTAAAGCTTTCAATTTTCTAATGCTTCTTCTTTATTATTATATATTTCTAATATTAGTTTTCAAATAAATATTAAATACAGCTTTAACTTTTTAATAAAATTTTTCTTAGCCTAAAGGTAGCTTAGTACGCTTTGTTTAATTATCTTGTAATTGTCATAATTTATTCGTGCTTTAAAATATTGCTTATTCTCGCACTATATTTTTTATTTTACCAATTTTTCCGTGGGTAATTGGAGTTGATATATGGCTTGTTTTGATTTTTAAACTATTTGCAAACTTTTCTATTATTATTATGTTTTTAGTTCACGATTTAATAGTTTCATGTTTTACAAGCTGTAATAATAAATAAAAAAATATTCGTAATGTTTATCGGTCCCTTGGCCACAATATCAGCAAGTTCTCTAATAGATTTAGTAAATTTAGGCTTTTGGATATTTTCGTAATACTTGACGCTGGTTCTGTCGTTAATGCAATTTCGTTGTATAAAAGCTTTTTCTACATTATTTCACTAATTTATTTAAAAAAATTATTGTAATTTTTATAATTAATATATACTAAATATGTTTTCACTGCGTACAATAAAGTGTCAGTATTTTTTTATTGAAAAAAAATATAAAAAAAGATACATACATAGTCTCTATCTTTTTTAATATAATCAGGATTTGAAATTTTAAAAACTATAGTGTTTGAATCTGTCGTTTTTTAAAATATCAACGTGCGTTTCCACCATCATATTATTGCAAGAAATGTACAAAAATGTATTGTGTTTCGCTAAAGCCATATTTTAGACAGATTTATTTAGAAATATGCCTATTGCATAAAACCTAAAACAAATTCTGGTAATTTATTTGATTTTTTGAAAACACAATAACTGCCTTAGTTGTAATGATTTCGTCATGCTACCTATTTTGAAAATTTATATTTTAAATATCTCTGGCAAGTTCGTTAGCAAGTCTGACCCGCTGTCGTTTTTCAAAATTGCGGTTATTCAAAATATAAAAATACCGTTACTTCATAAAAAATATTTAAGAAAAAAAAGAGGAAAACTTAAAAACGTTGCAAAATAAATATTGAAATATTATTAATTTTTTTGTGTGAATTGTATGGGATCTAACTAAATTTAAGAACAAGACAACTCCCATATCAACATGAAACTTGTTCTAAAAATATCTAACATTAGTTCTTTGGCCAACCTTACCAGCTTTTATATTATATATTGATTCAAAATAGCAGCAATTTAAAACAAATCTAGATAGAAATATTTAAGAATAGAAATCTTTTTTAATAAAATAAAAAAATATTTAGGTAAGTCTTAAAAAAGTATAATGCTTAAATTTTTTCCTTAACGATAAAATATTATAAAAATTAAAATAAGATATATTTTTTATAAATATTTATATTTAGCAATTAACATATTTTTTGTTGTTACTATTTTACTAAAAGAAGGTTCAATATTATAAAAGCACAAGCCATATGTATAAGAATTTTATGCTCTTTGATAGTGGCAAATCATTGGAAAAGTAGCTTTCTTGGTAAGGCACGTACTTGGGTGATTTGTCAGGGGCGCTACGGGGTGTTCGCAAATTTAAGCAACGCTATCAGAAATGCATGTACAAGTCGTGAGGTATAGTTCGTAATAAGAGTTTTCAATTTATGGTTCAACACGTACATACATCATGTGCTCGTACAAACGTTATCCTACGTCTGGAACGTTCCTAAAGGGTCGTATATTCACATTAGGTGAGGTTTGAAATTTGTGTTGGAAAATCGCGATGTATAAAAGAGCGTCGCAAAAATGTCGCTAAATAAATATTACAAGCAAATAGATAAATGGATACAGAGCAGAACCGACACAGAGAAGATTAATTTAATGAGATATGCAATACAGATAGCATTTGAAAATAAAACTCATATAAACTGCGTATTTGTGAGACTATGTCATTTTTGATGATTTAGTTTATGTTCATAAAATGGTTATTAGCTTAAATATACAGTGTTTTTAAAAATTACATTTTGAATAAGTTTTGTTGTATTATTTAATGACTTCAATGTTATAAAACTTATGTTTTTGATATTTATTTACTCAGTTAAAATTAAAAAATAATTAAATTAATGGCACTTATAAAAATAAAAATAAATATGTACAGGTTAATAAAGTGCTGTTATAATATTTCTATTTTATTGCTTATAAATGGCTTTAAAATTTATATTATTTTTATAAATTTTGTGTCTAATATTCTTTCAATTTATTCCTTTAAATTTAATATTGCATTATATTTTTATTATATACAATACATACAGTTTTGAAAACAAAATCAATGCCTAATTTGACAATTAATGTTATTTTTTATATGCTACAGTTATAAATTTATAAACCATATTTATATAGAACAATTATAGATGGCAAACCTTATTTACTATTTTATATAAAATATAGTATCGCATTGCGTAAGAACAGTTTCCATCGTTTGATTAATGCCATTTGTTACAATCCGAAGATCTCCCGAGAGCTTTTATTTCAGTTGAATGAATAAGCTTTAACGACGCAAATTCAGATTGATTTAAGATGTTTATCGTCGTTTGTCGGTATTAAAGCATTCCGGAAAAAATATATACGTAAAAAAAAAAAGTTTTTAAATACTTTTTGGTGGTTCATTAAGAAAATCACGCTTCGTTAGAAAGATTTTATGAAAACAATTAAAATTTGAATGTGGTGGTGGTTATATGAGGTGGATCTTTTCTTGAAATATTTCAACATAAAAGACACTCATTTTAACACTTATAAAGCGTCACAAAAATACAGCTTGCTAATGAGGATAAACATGTTACATACACGTATGTAAGAAAAACTAAATTAGCGTAAAGTTGGAATTAGGAATGAAAAATTGCTGAATAAAAAATTATTAGATAGCCGAGATTATAAGTTCAAATATAAATTTATCTTACTTAGAATCTTTTTAGCAACTACTAATTAATTAATGTTTCATTTTACGACAAAAACAAATCGTGTTTTTGTGATAAATTAAGCAGCACGTGTCAAACAAATAGTTGAAAATACATTGATTAGTGGGCATTAGGTTTAATTCTAAATAATACACAGTGATATGCAGAAACTATTTATACATTTTTACTACAATATTACTTCTTTGGATTATCAAATAATAATGGGGGTCAGAGTAAAAAAATCGGAACTTTTACATTAAACTTCGAATAAAGACTCTTTTTTTGAAAATGGAAAAAATCGAACAATGTAAATTTGAAAAATCAGAATTTTAAGAAACATTTATGTGATCAAATAAAATTTCGTGACAGCGATGAAACGAGCAGAATCTAACAAATTTTATTAGCGATTAACTCAAGTAAAACATTAAAAACATAGATCTTCTTTCGTAAGATTAATTTTTTCCCTTTAATTTTTTTCATATCCAATATTAGAGATTCATAAATCTTTTTATTTGCAAAATTCAATTAGCGGTTTTTTTCTTTCTTTACTTTGTCCAAAGTGTCATTATATTTTCGGTGTTTCTTTATTTGCGACTTTTGCATTAAAATAAAATATAATCATATTATTGTTGTTTTTTTATTTATAGATAGAAATTTTCAATTTCTTTGTCTTCACCAGTTGTAGAAACATAAACTTGTAATAAGTTGACATTAATCGGATTTCCTATTAGTCGTATCATCATATCGAGTTCAGATAAAGATATAACATTTCTAACATATTTGTTAAGGTTTTCTCCTAAAATAATATCAACACCATTTATATGTTTGTTATTCGGGTGTTCTGAATAATATGTTATATACCTATTAGATTCATTATATCATAATTCAAGGCATATTGCTGTACTTACGCCCAGGATTTGTATAAAATCTTTTGTTATTTCTAATTGGATATTCTATAATTTACACGTTTGGAACATGGTTCGTACATTAAGGTATATATTCATTGAATATCCACTATTTTGAGTCTAGAAATTCTTCGTACCCCTGTATTATTTGAGGGACGCCGAGAACTCGTGGCTATGGCTTTCAGTTTACTCATCATGATAGTTGTTCTTGGGAGATTAGTACAGTGCTTTCCCCTTGCATTTTGTACCAGAGTTCCACAACCATACTGTCGATACAAATCTGCCTGTGAATGTGTGTTTCCAACCCTTATCGATGTCAATCATATTTAGCATTAGAATAGTACTCTAATCAAAGATCGATAGAGTTTTATCATAAATAAATATTATGCATACATTTTGCTGAAATCTAAGAGGAGTTCTTTTAACATATTACTTGCTAACAAGTAAACCGTAACTAAAAATATTATTACCTAGCTCAAAGCACGATATACAAGTAGTATTAGTCTTTGACTATTGACTTTAAGGACCTGGGTCTCATGTCAACCATAGCATTTTTTCATTTATATCGTGTCTAGGAGACCTGAACTAGTGATTATTATACATGTAAATTTCCAAACGACCATCACAGATTATTTTTACAAAGATTTTTCTAATCTCACGGATAAATATCGTGATGAATAATTAAAATCAAGCTAGGTCGTACATATTAGGTATTAAAAATTCTCTAATAGTGAGCTACTTCAGCTCATAGAGAATATCTTGTATGTACTTAACAAAAATAAAAAAAAAGTGACTAGCTGCTCTATATATCTTACATTTTTATTTTTTTTTCCATAATAATCTACTGAATTTACAATCGGTTTATTTGTCATATATATTCTCCCTTAATTAAAATTTATCAATACTTCGTTATAATTAAAGTTAATTTAAGCTAGATTTAAGTAAATCATTAACTTAACTTAAACTCTCGTACGAGATTCAATTAAAATCGTAGCACGTATAAACTGAATATGCCTTATAGTACTACACATTGAGCTAATTTACATATTACTTTTTGCATTTCTAAGAGTAAACAATAATATTTCTGTGCAAATCGCCTAATTTGCTGCGTAATAAATAGCAATAATATTTTTTTATATTCGGATACAAACAGACTTTTTGACATACCGAGAAAAAAATAATGGGCAATTAACGAGCGTAAAATGTATTTCATGAATAAATCGTCTTAACTGATTTGTGCTTATATTAAATTATTAAAATTGTTAATTACAACGTGTTAACGAAACAGGTATTGTCATGTTAGATTAAATCCGAGAATTCAAATCTTAATTGAATATTTGCAGTACGACGAATTTCATTTATGATTTTCAATTTCCAGTAAGCTAAAAACCTATTTGCCATCCGGACACAATATTTATATATAAACCTAATTAAAAGATTTTCGAGTTACTGAAATCAAAAGGTCTGTAAATGCAATTAGTGGAGTTGCAATTAAATTCTATATAAAAATTTAATTGATTAAAAAAGTATATAGGTGTTAAGAAAAATCTTGCGAGAAAATAATGAGAACTTGAAAGTTCATGGGTGTTAATTGCATATATACCCTAGCGTTATCTAATTTTATTTTTAATCGATCATCACCTATTAGTTCTACCTTGATTGACTAAACTTTATTAATGATTATCGTAATAAATAATTAAAATAAAATTATTATATGCTTGGCATTTTGACATCTTTAGATTGTAAGCTGTGATGAGTTTCTAATGAATAAAAATATAATTATTTACAAAACGATTTCAGCCTGATGTTTCACTACTAACTTGCTAATATTGATTATGTTTACGCAGTTAAAAACATTGAGAAAAACCCCGTAAAGTTAGAATAGAAGACTTACAAAAAATAAAATAAAATTTACATTTTACGATTTTACGTATGATTCTATAGTTAAAAGATTTAGAGTTTATATTGATACAGTATAATATGAATAACAAAACTATTTATTTTGTTGTTAAACGGATGCTATGAACCACTATGTACAATGAATGTATATTATATGTACTTTGTTATATGCGATTTTACCTGCCGTTTTATCACGCTGCTTTGTGATACCATTACCATCAACTTGAGCTCTAACAAAATTTTCAACAGGTTTAAACAGTTTGAATGTTCTGCCGGCAGTTGGTATTGTCAAGATAATCTTCTCAATAGTTAGTTAGAGTTAAATATTGTGTTCCAGACGTAGTACTTTGAATCGGATTGGTGACCGGTCGTTGTATACCATGATTTATAGTTTATTGTATCAATGTATAAGTAATTCAAATTCCTTTAGAACATGCGTTAAATTATTTTTGGTAAATCTTAATGCATTTTATGATTTAATGCTTTATAAATATTTTCCAGCCATTGTATTTTTACTTTTTGAATATGCCTTGTAGAAATATCTATGCAGCAATGTCACTGAAGCTTTCGCATTAGCTCACACAATAAAAACCCTCGGACGCCGGTTCGACATTCAATAGCGGACTAGCGTCTCGAGTGAATATAAAGAAAGTCACGTTGTCCCGGGTTCGAATCCGGCTTCATTTCAAACAATATTGTTTGCGGTACGATACCGTGTCCCATTATCCGCAACAAAGCCGTGGAAATCGCAGCGGGCCACGCCGCTTTTCGATACAAAAGAACCGACTTGATAGTCATTTTCCGTCTGAAATTTTTCGACGATTTGCACACGGTTACAGTGAAAAAAGAAGGGATCGAACCTAACGTCGGTTGCTGGGGGCGTTTCATATCATGGAATTTTACGCCCGGGTGATATTGTTTTTGGTGGCCCTGTGCCAAAGCGCCCTGTTGCGGACATGCTAACGACCGTATTTTTTGGCGGGTTTCAATTTTTGCGCGTCGATATCGCCTAATGGTTGATGTTGAGTAATTATCAATTTTGATTTATTGCAGTGTCCTCTAGATAATATACTTTCGTGTATTACCATTATAAAACACCGCTTTAGATTGTACGGATGCTTTTTGTACTACCATATATAATACTAATGACTTTTTATTATAAGCATTTTATAGTTAAAGGCAACCAGCGAGAGAGGATTGACCGTTGAATATTGTTAAAAAAACAACAGTGGAATGACATTTTAGTTGTTTTGTTAAGATTTGAAATTTGCCACTAATAATTCAGTACAAGTTAAAAAGGTTAAACTAAAAATTTGTGGCAACATGCATTTAAAAACAATTTTAATATTTTAAAAGCATAGAAGTATTATTGCTAGACATAGAAAAACCATTGATGCGCTGTGGAAAAATCTAGTTATTTAAAATAGAAAAATAAACTGCATTTAAATTTAAAAAAATCATATATCTCACCGCTAAAAAATTAAAATAACAGCGAAAACCAATATACAAAAGTGGGAGATACTAGTCAGTGACTTTTCGACGTCCTATACATTGACACAAAAAAAAATCCACTTGCATACACATACAAAATTTAAACGTGCAATTCGTACTATTAAAAAATAAGTTACACTAATTAGTCAATTTGTATAATAGACAAATCATTAATCTTTCAGGCAATTAATAAACACACTAAAAATTCTAAATGTAATATTAAAGACTAAAAAAATAATTGAGTTAGATGGACTGAATAACATCGTAATAAACAATTTTATCCAAGAATATTTTATGAATGCTATCATTTATTAGTATTTTTACTTTATCTAAAAAATAATCAGGTAGAAGAAAAAATTATTCAAAGTAAAAAAGCTGAGAAAGAAGATAGCATTTTTATCGATTATCGTCATATTACCTATTATTTTTGCTTAGTCAAAAATATGTAAAAAAAATATCGTATCGCGCCACAAATAATCTCTAAGTAAGCTAAAACAAACAATTTAGTTTTCGTAAAATGCATTTAGCGACTCACCAAGTTACCAGGCGTAAAAATCACATTTATGCTAATTTCAGTATAAAAAAGCACTAGACATAGAAAAACATTAGACAACGTTTTTTAATACTATTAGTATTATTTTATATTTTGAATCTATTCTTGTGAACTAGAAAAAAAAATAATAAACAATAACTTGTACTCACTTTTTTGTATATATTTTTTTTTTACCATAATCATACTAAAAAAAAAAATTAAGACTACATAAATTTTTTTTAGTATGATTCTTCAATTCTTAGTAAAAATTAATTTAATTTTTATTATCATTGTTTATAAAATGAGATAGATTTACTTTGACATTTGTCGGTAATGTCTACTTTTAAACATACTTCAAAAATTTTAAAATTTTTATTTATATATAAAGCTTATTTTACACGTGGTGGCATAAGTTTCTTTAAACTTTTATTTGATAATACTGTTATATTAAACGATTATCTGAATAATATTTAGAATTAGGCACTGATTAAATATTATTTATTCATAAAAATTGTTGAATCACAAATTGGTAGTATAAAATAGTAATTACCGATCAAATAAACAAAAATATAACAATACTATATAATATGTTTTAAAATATTATAATTTTGAAATAATAAATAAATTAATTATGGGTTTTATAATAAATTTACATAATTAAATTCTATTTACGAGCATATTTTATATGTAGCGATTTAACTAATTAACCTCTTATTTAAATAATGGCGTACTTGAAACGAAATGGATAAATTTATAAATATTCTATTGGTAGAATTAAAATGTAATATTTACTGTAGGGTACAATGTTAAATTAAATTTTATTCCTCTAGAGGTTAATTAATAATTATATATTAGGGAAACTTGACAGTGCTATTCATTTATGGATAGTTGGTCGCTTGGGTATATTTTAAATCGTTGAATTTGCTAGATATAGCTAGCTCACTAAAATTAATTATATGATAATTTATAAATTAATATCATAATTGAATTTATAAAAATTTAACGTAAAATCGTGATTTTTCTCCGGTATGTTGTTTTGTTTACGTTCTTTAATTATATGGAACCGTAATGAAAATGGCTCAAGGGACGTTAACTCGTTCTGTTACCATATTTATGAGGTAGTTTGAGGTGAAAAACAGGCGTTTTTATTTTTTAATTAAGCTTAAGGGAAACCTTAAAATTCATATTTTGGCGCTGGGCTTTGAGCAAACAAGAACAACACTAAACTGGCACGGCTAGCATTAAACTGTAATTATTACGTGTAAAAAAGTTTCAAGAAGCGTGAAATTAATGTAATTTTACCCAAATAAAAGAAAAGTGGATCTAAGTAAAAGAAAAAGAAGCAGAAGAGAAGGCGACGGAGTTCGTCTTTCAATTACGATGAGACAAATCTACGCGATTTGCATTTTTTTCTCGCTCGAATCGTCATCAATTATGTTTTTCTCTCGTTCTTTTTGCCCGTTGAAGAATTGGCTCGAATTCGCCGACCGCGTCAAAAGGAAATATTTTTATCCTCAAGGAAAACCTAAGGCTCATTTAATTTAATAACTTAATTGAAAAGGGAGGCTTTCTGCGGTAGGACGTACTTTTTGACCGAGGAAGACACTCAATTTTCCGCGCAATTTTCCACGGTGAGTTAAATAGTCTATATTTATTGATGAGGGAGAATTCTAAATATAATATTTGCCGGGTAAAATATTTTAAATTATATTGGGTAGATTGTTATGAATTCGTTAAATATTATTTTATGTGGTGGACTTGCGTTTGCTGGTATTAGGTATTATTATAACATTGTATACTTTGTGTGTAATATATTTATAGATCAATTTTGATTTAATACCAAATTAAATAGCATGCAATTTGCTACGTTATTTATTTTTCATCCCACTGCTTCTAAGAGATCGAACCAGTGTGGCGTCAAATATACCTATATAATTTATATACTTTAATTCATGAGACTAAAATGTACTAACAAAATAAAGTGTAATAAAACATTCGAATTTCAGACTTTTATCAAACATTTTTTAACAAACCTAAATAATTATAAAGTGAACTATCTGATTTTTACATAGATGTCAGTAGTAATTACAAATTAAACTTTAAGTCTATCATATTATTTTTATTATGTTGAAAATTAAATTAATTAAACAATTTATCAACTTGACTTATAAATAGACAAAAAAATATTTTTTTGTCTATTTATAAGTCAAAAAATTATGTTTATACATTACATTTTTGTACGTTAACCTTATATTTTTTCCTTAAATAGGCATATGTATCCAATGTTTGCTATTAAGTGTAAAGAATATCTTTCAAACATTTTGTTATTATCGACTTTAAGCGAGTCAAATTTTATTAAAATATCAAATTTTCTGAAAACATCAATATTATAACTTTAAAGCTTTCTTATACACTATTTTTATAACCCGAGTTTATCAAGTCAGAATATAACTATTTACGAAATAAATTGTCTTTGGTTGTTCCTATCTAATGAATAAACTGGTATTAAAAATATATTAGTTAATATTTTTAAAGTAAATTAAAAATAATGTTTGATAAGATTTTGCTCATTGTAGCAATCAGAATACATGTCAATTTCAAACTCTATCGATAAAAGGTTAGTAAGAAATTATTAACAACATATTGCTACCGAATGGTTCTTTGAAAGCAAACATGTTTTTGTATCAAACTACAGATATATTCTATTGCATGAAGAATACAGGATATTATTGCATTTAATATTTACTTGAATTTGTCGGTAAATTATGGATTTATAAGTTTTGTTTCAATGGCTTTCTCATATTTTATATAATTTTGCCAGAACACAGCTTATTAAATTTTAGTCACGAATAAAATCCCTTTAGTTTTGTAGTTTGCAAAGTCCACTTTTCATTGTGGAGCTTGCTGGTACAAGCTTGCTCGAAAAGGATTGACCGCACGATAAATATTCAAATAAAGTTTTAAATGTATATCCTTATACGTGCGCACATAAATAATCCAAATTCATATACGAAAAAAGCGTTCTATAGTTTTTTGCGATGACCCACAGAAGTGTTTCCATGTAAATGTATTCCCTTTAGGGTCTAAAATGATATACGGTACCCTCGTGGCCACATTTTTGCACTGAATATATTCATCGCATATTTTTAAAATCAACACTAAATTAAGTTTATAAAAGCATTTTTAACGCTTATTCGCGTAATTTATGACGGTATTAAATACAATAAAAACACATTAAGGGTGAATTATCAGCGCACTAAGCATATTTCATAAGTTCACATTTCGGGGAAATTATTACCAGAATATAGTTGTAAGTTTTCGTACGGAGATAGTTAGGCAGTTAATCTTCGTTTAATGTTTTTTATTCTGATTAAACTTGCCAGTTTGCGGAATGTTATTTAAAACCATAAATTTAATTTTATAACAATTAAATTTGAAAACACTTAATATTTAAGCGTTTATAAATATTATTAATATTCATTTACAAATATTATATAAGATAATCAAAAAAAAAATCGTTTAAATATTATCAGAAAACATTTTGTAATAGGTAAACATTCTAATGCCGTCGTATCTAATTAGTATTGTTGATAGATATAAGGCAGCCTTATAATTAAGAAACCTCCTTCAATTAAGCTTTCACTAAAGTAAATTTTGCTGGTAGAGCTGGATCTTAATTAAATAACTATCAATTTTTCTTATTTGCTATTTGTCCAAGGTTCCTCTAAGGATCATTTTAAGATATGTTACACTAACAAAACACTTGAAAAAAATATATATATACATATATATATTTTTTAAATTTCATAAACCCTTTTCATATTATGCCACCAATTTGTAGAATATTTTTAATCACAATGTGCTTAAATCGTGAAAGCTCTAAGGTATTAATATTTTTTTTTATATGAACAGATGGAACTTCTTAATACATACAGGTTTTTATTATAATTTAAATAGAATAACTCTTTTTGGTATTAAAAATATTTTTAAGCTATATCTTTAAAATTATTTTTAAAGACTTTTTTAATTTATCTATATAGTTATCTCATTGTACATACATACATTTATCGTCGATTTAATTGGGTTTGACTTTCGCATCCATAGATAACTTTTTTTATCGCAAATACTATAAATCACTATCACACAAGATAAACACTAGTGAAAGCTCGGCTCGTACATTGTTGATCCTTTGTGCCAGGGATAAACGAAGGAAAATTGAAAATAAAAGAGATTAGCCTAATCTTATTCCAGGGAGGAACTCACGCAATTTAAGCTCGCAAAAGATAAAAGAGTGACATTTCGATTTATGAAAAAAAAATACATATAAATAGGGGTGCAATTAAATTTGAAACCCAAAGGTTTTCTTGCAAACATACATGTTTTATGTTATCGCCATCGAAAAAATACAATTTAGTAATAAAATTATATTATTGACGACATAAAATCCGGTTTGTCCGAGATTACACACGATCCGCACGCGCGCGTAAAAGGGTTAAGGGCTATCATAAAATAATAAAATTTATATTAAAACCAGGATCCGTAGGACGAATCGTAGAATAATAATTTCATACTCCAAGCTGGACAATCTGCACAATATTCGAGTCTTAAGTGTTTTGTTGGATCATTGTGGATGTTTAAGTGCATTTGGTCCTAGCATTTGTTATTCAAAGCAGGCATTTCTACGATTGTTTTATTATTAAGAGTAAACTACATACATGCTGTAAAATATACGCTTTTGTTTAACAATGACATTTACAAAGGCTCTAGTTTTTGACAAAAATATATAATTTTTTAAAATAGTGTTACGCCAACAATAAGTATTAGTAATAAGAGATATTAGTGATTAGCTTAAAGCACTTACAACTGCGTTCAAGGCCTTAACAAATAGAAATGCTTTTGTATTGCATTAAAAATTGCTGCAAGTAAATATAAAATTTCAAGTGCAGAGTTACCAAATAACCATATGTTAAAACTGTTAAGCAAATATTATTATATAAAGGGGGACAGAAATAAAAAAATATTATTTCATCCTAAAGTAGCCTTCGTGTCGAAAGTGGGCAAACAAGGAAAACTTTTTCATATCATTCACGTTTATTTAAAATTTATTTATGACAAAAACACACACCTAATATTCTTGATTTGGACACAATATAGATCATCTAACTTGCACTAAATAAAGCTATGCTGACCATCGACAGAGACTGAGAATAGTTAAAAAGCAGTAGAATTTCTTCTTACGTCAACTCTGGTCTAGCTATGATATCCGATATCCATGGCTCAACCAGATCTTTAAAAATAGTTAGATTTTTCAGATACGATAATTACGTATATCCAAATGACTAATTCAAAACTACATATTTTTTTATAAAAACAAACGCTTCGATGTTAGTAGCTAGACAATTTAATTGCTTATTTTTCATAATATAATTAACATAACTACTACAAACCAGCAATAAAAGCAATTTTTAAATCAAGTGAAATTCAACAAAAATAGAAATTATATTGGAAAATGGAGAAAAATAAGATTGCGCATATTAAATAAAAATTTGTCGATGAAAAATACTATTTCACAAATAAACGTACTTCCAGACCGGCAAATTGTTGCTATAAAAATTTACTCAGGTTGGAAAAGCACTCCATAGGCAAAAATGTTCAGAAGTTATTAAGTTAAATTTCAGCTGGCAAAGTAAAGAGTTAAAAAAAACTCTTGAATGCCATATTGAATTTCAAATCGACAGTTCATGACTTGAATTTAAATTTCAATGAAACGAACAAAAAGTGATAATATTTTATAATGTAACAAATTTAATAAAACAAGCGCTCTATTTATTTAATTATTATAAATAATTAATTTGTTATTTAAATAAATATATAATAATATATTTTTTATGGTTTCAAAGTTATAATAATTATATTTTGTTATGTGATCTCTTTCAGTAGACGAAAAATGCGTATGCTAACCATAAAGTTACTGAATCTTTGATAGATATCAGGCGCGTACGGTGAGATACATTCCCATTCATATAAAAAATAATATTTATGTTACTCTTCTTAAACAGAAATACATTTTAGGGGCAAACTGTCTGGCTAGGTAAACGTAAAACCAATCCAATCAAAGAAAATCGAAACATCCTAGTTGATAGTATATTTTGTAACAAAATTTTTCAACATAAAATTCTGTATGTTATTGCAAAATTATAAAATAAAATCGTTATGGTATACGAAGATAAATTAGATAGTACACTAAGCCAAGAATTTCTAAAATATAAAAATATATCATCCGTGTGTTTGTTATTTTGAAATTTCCTCACCATTTGGAAAACCGCAATGATTTACAGATTAAAATCGGTACGCGACAATTGGGCGACGGACAAATGGGCGATTCCGGTCAATTGGGCGACGGTCAATTGGGCGATGGTTATTTGGGCGATGGTCATATGGGCGACAGAAAAAACTTGCACGCTTTGCTTTATTGTAAATATTAATAAAATATACATTAAAACGAAAAAGTATATTAAATGCTAAAAACAATTTTATTTTCCAATTAAAAACTCATATTATAATTAAATGCAATACCATGTAAATATTCTATGATATTTTTTCTATTGTACCTCAAAACTTTTATAAAAATTCTTTGGTCTATTCTTTTTATAAAGATATCTATTCCAAACATATTTTTCCTTGTCTTTTTGACCTAATATGCCTGAATTATCCATTTATGAAGAATATAAACTGTGGTAACTCAAATTAGTCGTTCTTAACAATGATCTAAAAAAACCAATTATCTATAAATAGCACATAAAATATAACCCACATGTGAATAAAAAGACACATACTTATTTTCTTGCTGTACTAAATTTTTTGCCAAAAACACAATGACACTGTGACAAAGTGTTTTAAAACCACGACAAAAATAATTTTCAAAGACGCAACGAAACTTTTTGCGAACATTTTCAGTCAAAATTTAAAAGTATACTGAGCGCTAGTTATGGGTTTTTATATTTATATATAACTACCTTATCTAGTTTTAAATAGATAACTGTAAAATATGCGATTTTTGTGAATTCCCAAAGTTTATTCTCACACTAATTTCCAAGGCGCAAAACATAAAAAAATTCGCGTTAAGGGCAAAACCTACGATAAACATTTATCAGCGCTAGTTCTAGGTTATTATATTTATATATAACTACATTATTCAGTTTAAAATAGATAACGGTAAAATATGCGATTTTTGGAAATTCCAAAAGATTGTTCTCACAGTAATTTATAAGTCTCAAAACATAAAAAAATCGCGTAAAGGGCAAAATCCACGATTAACACTTATCAGCGTTAGTTCTGTGTTAATATATTTATATATAACTATCCTATCTAATTTAAAATAGATAACTATAAAATATGCGAATTTTGGAAATTCCAAAGGTTTGTTCTCAGAGTAGTTTCCAAGGCTCAAAACATAAAAAAAATTCGCGTAAGGGCCCACTATAAACATTTATCAGGTAGTATACTTATAATAAAATTACCGACTTAAGCCGTGTGTTTTAAGTGTTTTATGATATCGGGTAATTCTCTTAAATTCTTGAATAAAAAAATCACTGTTTAAGTGATATTTTATGATTAAATAAGCACAAATGATAAGTAAATATATACATACTATATCTTATGTAGGTATATTATATTTTGCTTAGACCAAATAATGTTTTCATCTTTTAATAATATCCAAAAAAATATTACTTATATTTTCGTATGTACGTATATATATAATATACATATACATATATTTTTTAATATGTATTAAATTATGTTAATTATTTAATTAATTATAAGATCATGATTTGCATCACATTTATTTGTAATGCATTATTATTGTATCCCCCAAAACACCGTCGCCCATTTGTCCGTCGCCCATTTTGAATCGCCCATTTGACCGTCGCCCAATTGACCGTGTCCCATTAAAATGACAGGTTAAAAAAGGTATAATACAGATGAATTATCGCCTTATTAGTTTATTAGCAGCAATAAGTGAAATATTTGAAAAAAATAATATTATTGCGCTTAATAGAATCTCTGAGGAACAAAATCACGAACGAATAAATATGTATTTTTCAATCCTAATATTTTTTGTAAATTGAAATTAATTGCATTGATTATGAACTAGCTATTTATAATTTAATAATATATATGTTTAAATGCTTATATAATTTTTTGTAAAGACGATTAATAAAAAATATCCGTCTATAATATAATATAATTTGCACTCACCAAATTTTTCGGCGTCCTTTTTCTGCTTACAACTGTCACTAACACATTTATTTTCTTCATTGCACTTATAAACCACAGTATATCACTATTTATATTTATTTTATTATATACACTTTTTTTATAATTACACTATTCACATTTTTTGATACGTCGCGTCGATATGAAGAGGAATTTCACAACTTTTACACATGTATGATGTAACTTTCCTTATTCCACGTGCAGAACAAACACGACATTTTCTTCACACATTTCATTTTTATTGGCTGATGGTTTTCAGCTTATACGAAAGCCTTTCTAGTGGATTGACAGCATGGGCACTGCAAGATGCGGTAAAAACTAGTGAAGTGTTTTCAGAATCGATAGATTCAACTGAATTCTGCATCCTTACTCAAAAGAAAGTCTTTAAATTTAATTTTTCTGTTACTAATAAAATTTTGATAGACACTTAACGAATAAAACATCGCGGATTAAAATAAAAAAAACATTTGTTGAAAAACAATGGAATAAAGTATTTTTTGTTTATTTAATTTTATTTTTGAAATATTAGGTAATTATGTAATAATTGATTTAATATACCTTATACTTGAAGAAATCTGATATATTTAATTTGTCTTAGTTTAACCAATTAGGATTCTCGCAATGTCTCGGAATCACAAGCACCGAATCGTAAGAGTTATCGACACAGTTTCGAATATGATTCTAAACAAACATCAGAACAAGAACGTTGTTGGCAACGGTGATTTAGTAAGTGGCCGAAATCCGTTACGGAGTCGCGTTTAATTTACGAGTCCGCAAACAACAGTTCCGGTAAACACAAATTCGCCGCCGATTGTTCCGGTTAAGCCCAGGACCAGGAATCAATACCGAAGATATCGACGAGATTGGTTGAATGATAGCGGCGCTTGAGTAATTGCCCTCGGCTACAATCTAATCTGCGGACATTGACGTTATTTATGGCCAAAGTTCGATCCCAATCCACTTAATGACAGATCGCATCGGGTCCAAAAACCGATAAATGCGAACGCGACGAATTGACTCGTCGAGGCGATTGCTCACGTGGCGGAAGGATTCTTGAAACTTTGTCAGTTTGCGAAACGATCGCAACGACGGTGTAGTGATAATAAAATAAACAATTGACTCAACGCAGAGATGCTTCCGTGAAAATACAGAACGGGGAAAAAATTGCGAAAAAAGACATCAAAAGCTGAAATGGGGCGAAAGAGTACAATGTCTTTAAAACAAAACAGGAAAGTATAATAATAAAATTACATATAAGGTAAGCCAAGCTTATATTTTTTTATATTACATTTTTTTTAAATTTTATACATAGTTTTACTTTACCAATGTTACCTAATAAGTAATTATCATATACTATTTATGCTTATACTGTCCTAATTAATTAGTATTATATCGTTTGTGAATCTTATTTTAGGCAAAATGCAAATATTTTATTTTATGTATAAAAAAATCAGATTATAATAATACTTATAAGGCAAAATACAATTATTTTCAATAAAAAAATAAATCAAGAAAAAAATATTTTTTGCAAAAAACGTTTACCTTAAAATTGTAACAAAAACAATGCGGTTACATTAATTATGACGAAACAACAATACGGACTTTCATTCGGTCATTATACGGAAGTTTCTCGATCGCGGTTAGTACTTTGAATATTACGAGTAATACTTTCGCCAAATTTTGCCGAAGCCTCAAACAATTAAAAGGTCAAAACTCTATAGGGTATCACCGCCATTTCAAATAGTGTTATTTATAAGAACCATCTTTATCGATTACTACAAAGCAGCGAAATAATTCAATGTGAATTTCTAATTAAACTAAAAAATTATTATTGTTATTGTAGGGAGCTGATTTGTAAATCGCTAGTTAAAATTTTATTGTATTAAAATGGTGCAAATGAGACCTTAGTTAATTTTTATGAATCTAGTTGTTTTAAAATTAATTATTATTGTCAAAATAATATGTCAACACATATTAGAAACAGGTATACTAAAGATAATTGAGGAAAAATAAAATAGTGATTTCGCACAAAGATCGTCGAAAAATCTGGATTTAATATAAAAAAGTGTAAAATCTTGTTAGCTCTATATTAAAAATAATACAATAAAAAAACTACATCAAGCAATTGAGTTTAAAATATTTTTAATTCAATGTGTTTATTCTATTAAAACACCATAAGCTGTATAAACAGTGAGAACAATGCTAAAATTTGATATCAAGGTAATAATAGACATCCAAAAATAGATATTTAAAGGTATATTATTATGTTTATTTTATGTTTGTCAGATAGCTTTGAGCTATGCTTTGAGATCCTACAGGATTTCCTACCTTCATTTTCAGAATATAGGTGATTGATTAAAGCACACAATGTCGGCGTGGTACAATACACAAAGTCGACGAATATATTTTGGTTTCAAGTCTATGATAATTAACAGGTGATTTAAATTTCATGCGAGTACCATCTTGGAAATCGTTTAACGACGCCACGTTAACGTGAAGCAATTTCGTAAATGGCAATTTAAGGGGTTAAAGTGAGAGCGCGGCGGTTAATTGGGCGTAACAGTGTCACGCACTCTAGCAAAAATTTTCATGATAAAATTTACTTATGTTCTCGGGACGATATTACATTTTGCGTGATTCTAGGCACTAATTATATCAAGGTGCTTAGACACGATTTTATTATAACCTAAGACTTTGGTACAGATTGAATTATGATGCTTTTTAAATACAATAATATTATTATAAAATTTTTAATCGATCGTTAAATATACTTTATTATAACACGTTTTTAACAAATGTCAGTAATTGCTTAATAAGTGAAATAACATATTGATTACACTTAATTTAAATTATCCAGACCTATAATATCGACCTTAAAATATATGGTTTACTCTAATTTACTCTTCATGGGCAAAAATTGTAATCGTTAATGTATATATAATCATTTTCTGACAAGTCTGCCAAACATAGTATAATTATTTTAAGAAATGTAACAGTGTTTTTTCAGCAATAGTTAAGATGTTTATTTATGATTATTTGATATATATTATATGTGACATTATTCCAAATTTTAAACTGGATAATATAACTTTTTTAAGAAAAGTTGTACAACATGAACGTCTATCACAAAAAAATTACAATAAAATAAAAATAGTCGCGTAAAAGTCAGTAAACCTATTATTTAAAGTATTGCGAATATAAAGACAACACAAACCTAACTTTTCAAGAACTTATATAGCAAGAGTCAAATTGGTAACTTTATACACGACATAAACTCGATTTAAATTTCTCAAAATCGCCAACGCTTTTTATTTATCTGGTATTAAAGGACCATAATTTTTTTCATATAGATATATGCTCTGTTAGTCTGTTAATGATGTTCGCGGAAAGCAAATTGTTAATGAATGATAACTAGTTGAATAAAAACCTTATTATAACTGGCAATTATTACTTAAAAAACATTTTAAGACTTGCTTTATTTTAGGTTTGTTCCAACCATTTGAAAACCACTTGAATTTATTAATAAAAAAAACAATATGCTTTTAATATTTCCGATTAGTTATCGCTATCGTTAGTTTATTACCGTCTTTTAATAAACTACTTATAATCTTTGTTAAATAAAATTATTAACAGTTTGATTTCCGAGAAAATCATTCCACAACACATAATACATAATAATTTGATAAAGGACATACGCTCCTTATTTATCGAGTCTTTTACCGGTAAATACAAAATAGCATTTGATACAATATAGCATGACGATTTTTAAAGTATTTCTTTAATCCTGAAAATTTAGGTCGCAAAGCCAAAAATTCAATTAACTTCACAGATTACGGAGTTAAATAATTCGATTAATATTTAACTCGAACCAGTGTCCCACTTATATATGTTTTGCTCAGATACAAGGGATTAAGGGTCAGTTGAGCACGCAAGCCGTCGGGCTTCCATATTGTGTGTATTTGTGTATGCGTGTATACATGTATTAATCCTCGGGATTTTGTATAAATTTGATTATGTACACAAGCATAATTGTATAGTGGTAGTGGCTATCCGGTTGGCCCATGGTCAGATTTGCTGATTGCGAGTACGCTAGGGCTTTGGTCCCAAGTCCAATTTACTTTCGATGCCTTTCGCATTTTAGCCCCGAAAACGAAAAACACGATTAAATTAAACCCCTGCGCGATTTATTATACGAAATTATGAAACGGACGCACGATTATACGTTACGTATTACGTTGGTTGTCGGATGCATGCACAATCTGGGAATTATGTGTAATATTTAAGAATATTAAGCTAATGCTGAAAAATAAATTTATGCTTACACGTTGTGTGATTTTATCAACTAACTCACTAAAATTTGTGCAGTTGAATTTTAGGTCTGTCTTGCTATACAATCGTGATTGAATTATAAATTAAATAAAAATTAATATAGTGCGCAGAAATGTAGAAAAAGGTAAATGTTTTTATAATATATATATTATATAATTTTAAAAGAACATCAGGCGTAATGTAAATATTAGATCTTTACATCTTTGATATTCAAGCTACAAAATAATTAATATTACATTTATTAAACACAAATTATTATAAAATAAATTAAATATATTATGCACAAATATTGCCTTGATTTATTTAAAGAAATACTTTTACAACAATATTATGGTAGCATAATAAAAATATGCATGTTCTAAAATTTATTTTTGTTTTTATATCTTACATAAAATTTCCGTTTGTAAACTCCATTTCTTATTGTATTATACTAATGCATATTTATTTATTAAAATTAAATATAAGGATCATCGTGACTTAACTGGTTTCCCCAATGTGTCTCGATATTAAAATTCTAAATATAGTATTATTTCAATACACAAAAAAATGTAATATTCAAGTGAGATTTAAGATAATACATTGATTAAAGAAAATATTTAAAAAAATAATTTATTAGTTAAAAAATCATACAATATTAAAATTACATATTACGAACCAGATTAAGCATAATAATGTTCAATACCAACGTATTAAGGAGCAGGATGGCGACAGCCATTAGCAAGTCTGCTAGTGCGGACATGCTGGGCCTAACTAATAAAGTAACTTAGAAATATGAATAATTTCTGTAATTTTGGCGATAACAAAATGTTTTTTTTTTGCTTTCTTCTGCTTGATTTTTGGTCATTTATCTGTAAATACTGCAGCAGTAAATCGACAAAAAAATGTCTACACAACGGTGTTTAGGAGTAACATGGTATTTAGTGTTTTACAAATTTAATTTTCTTGAAATATTTTACTACAAATAGTTAAAAAAATATTCGAATTGTAAAAATATGCAAATTTGTTCAGTATTTAATTATTTAAATTAAAGTTTCTAACTACAACTGAGACCCAGTGATAATTTCAATATTTTTACATACTTTCCAAATTGTCCAAAAATAATGTTTTACTTTACACTGTCTAACTGACCGACATTTAACATACGATATCTGTTTAAAGCATTAAACGCTTGATATATTTGATTTGCCCAAATTTATAAATATTAGAGGTAAAAAATCCGTTTTTTTATTGGATGTATTATTAAATGTAAATTTTATCTAAATTGCTCACAGTCACTTAACAATAATTGCGCGCACAAACAAATGCTCAAATGTTACGTAGATCCTATCTATTCTGCGGCTTACGTATACTTATGAGCGGAAGCCTAATGGTTTAATTCGACTTACAAGTCATACGGGTTTAAGTGGTCGAGACATATATATGCCATATTTTGGTTAAAGTTTAACGTTGCGGTTGCGGTACGAGTAAATAATAACCCTTGTTCACGAATTATGTTATTTAAATACCGGTATTCTAGAGCGATTCTGTATGACAGGAAATAATAAGTTAAATTTTTTTTTTAATAATTATATATAGATTTTATTTAACTGAATATATATATTATACATAGTATGCTAATTCGATTAATGGTTACACTTCTCTAAAAGTTCAGAAATTAGCCGCATTGTCACACTTTGTAGCTTACATCTTATTTATATTATATTCTACAATATCAGTTAAATGTAAAACTATTATTAGAATTCACCGAAGACTTTGTAATATTAGTTAAAATGTAATGATATACAAATATTAAGTTTATTATGTCACATTTTACATTTATGATGGTATATACACTTGTGTTGTTATGATATCTGAATAAATATCGACTTATCTTATTCGGATTACCATTCTGCCAATTATTTTTGTAACATAAGCCACCATTTTACATCACCCTAATTAAAAAAATAAATATTAGGCGTGTGTACTTTTTAACGAAGGCTTTTGCTTTGCGTAACTTAGTACTTTGCATCTTTGGATATTTAATACATAGTGGTATTGTTCGTGTTTTCTAATTTTCGTATAATACAGAACACTTTGTTTTTGTACACGTGCTCGAAAATGCTCATATAAATAAATATATTTATAATCTGGGATTCAAACTGTGTATTAAGTAACTATGTGAGAACGGGGGGATAAAAACATATAAAAGAAACTAAAAGAACCCCAAGACTAAAATATTATTTTTTACAGTATTATATTATATATTATTTTGGTTAAATAATCAGTATACGCATAACGGTATTTTAAGAATACATATTGTAAGTAAAAATAAAATTTATTAAATAAAAAATTATTTACTTAACTAGTCTAGATGTAATTTTTTTTTAAGATCAGTTGAAGTATATAAAAAAGTAATAAGTAAAAATGGAAATTAATTGTATAATTAGCAACATGTTTAATTAAAAATAGAATTATTATTTGATGCGTAAGATTAAATTACTATTGCTATATACTTTATGTTTTAATTAATGATATTATATGATACATTAGTAGTATGTAATATACGTAATACGTATTTTATTACTATACACCTATATTATATTTTGTCATTAAAATTTAATTGGTATATATACGTTGTCATGTTTTTTAGGTTTGTGCTTTAATATTTAAAAATGTAATATCAAATTCATTTAATCCATGACTTTTCAGGCGCATTTAATTATACAAAAAAATACTTTTTCACAGAATATTGTTTGACTCTATAATATATGATTGATTTATTTTATTTAAACTTCAAGGTAAACCATTTGTGTATTTGTTTAAATTATTCTTATGCACTTTTGAAATATATGTATGTTTTAAAGTATGTAATAAAAAATAAGTCATTTCAAATAATTAAAGTAAGAATTTGTAATTTTTTCGTTTATATAAATTACTACCACCTTATTTGTGATTATTTTTGCTTAAAATTAATAAAAAAAAACATTCGATTTAATTTATTGTAAAATGTTACAGATTAGCAGTTATTATGTTGGAGAATATTTTTTTGTGTGTTCAGTATAAATAGTCTTATTTCACTCAATGCAACATTCAAGCGAGTTAAAAGATTCCTTTAGACTGCTGCTACTTCACACTTCAAAATTAGTTATTCGTATGAAATCATACCATACATAAATAAAGGCATTTTCAGGGTGAAGTCCGGATTTAGAAGTTGGAAATTTCCTTTCTACGTGAGGTTGCCATTGTTTTACCTAGTAACGTTCGAATAAAGGATCCATTTGTTGTCTCTAGTGACTTTAGGGAAATATCTGTAATTGTTATTTCTTCCACTAAAAGGTACATATGTTGATCCTCGGTGTTTTGTAATTCATAAGAAACCCAAACACTTTCCAGCTCATTGGCAATATATTTTTAACAACTTTGTGTAGTATATCGAAATACCGTCCTTGATTGATTTGCGTTAATTTTAGTTCGAATTATTTATTTATTTCATCAATTTAAATATTAAAAAATACTTATATACTATTTCAGAGGAGTTCGAAGTTATATGTTAATTAAAGTTAATAATAAATATGTTTTTATTATTAAACAAAACTAAAAATTATTATTTTAATATTTTCCAGAATCTAGACACAAAATATGTACATATGTTCGCTGACGCGCGGAACGTGACTCACCGCTGTAACGTATACTTTTCGGTAAAACCTTTGATCATTTTCGGATTTAAAAGAACGGGAATTTTTTAATCTTGTTGCCCAAGACTAACCGAAAAAACGGTTGTTCATCAATAAAGCACACGTTGTTTAACGGCACACGTTCGTTAAACTTGGCACATATCGCCGCGTGCTTTTGGGGCCTAAATTATTCTTCAGCACGCACTAGGGCTAAATCTTTGCTCGTAAAAGCGTTTTAAAAGAGTATCTGGATTGAATAATAATAATAATAATGTAATAATAATATTTGAGTATGGATGAATTTTAAAATTTTTTTTTACTTTTGTGAAAGATTACGATTTAATGGATTTTATAAAACAACATTTATATTTTAGGCAAGCTGGATTTATATTACATCGAAATTACTGCTACAATGCTATAAGATCACTATGCATTAATCTTCGCGTAAAAGGCAAAACGGTAAATAAGATTGCTTATAATTAATCAATTTCTTAGCTAGTTTTTATAAACGTTGCTTAGAAATAATTGCTTTCATTTTATATGAAACATTTGAAATTTATTTTAATAAATATTAATTTATATCTTAGCTGTAATATATTTTTTAAGAATAATTTATTTTTAAATTGTAGTTTATAGCAAATAAAATATAATAATAATATGTAATTTTGACCTTATAATATTATTGGGTCAAAATTATATATTAATATCAATTATGTTTTAAATTTCAACTGTAAGTAATTTCCACTTTCTCTTTCTACTTTATTTTAAATTAAAAACTATGTACATCATTTTAGTTTTTACCACTCTTATTTAAAAAAGCTTAGAGATGAGCGTTCATTAATAAGGTAATAAAAACAGGTAACTTAAAAAAATAAGGTTATTTTTATACTTTTTTACTGTAATAAAACATATATGAATATTTTAAAAATGTAAATTCTGCAATGTGTTTATTCTTAAATGAAGCGAATCCTAGAAAAAATAATTATTAATTTAATGGTAACGTATTAAATAACTATATGATCTTTGTGTAAAAAATATAATAAGTTTATTAAGACAAAACTAATTCAACATATGGAATGTTTTGTTACACTGAATATTTTTGAAACTGCTATTTTAAAGATGGTCTTCTAAACTTTAACTCTTATTTGTATTATATCAATATATATTTTATTTTTAAATCAATTCAACATTTGTGCTTTATTTATTTATGCGTTTCCATTTCCTGTTGACGCAAGATTTCCATCTTTAGTATAAATATAAACTTAATCTCATCTTAGTCGTAATATATTTTTATTATTATTCTCTTGTGGTAAAAATTGCTCTAGAATATAAAATACAAAAATACGGGGCTTAAGAAATATAATTTAATTTTATAAAATCTTTTAAAAATCCACACACAGGTGTTAAATCCCTTTAGAAAAAATCACGAGGATTAGAATTGCCTGAAGGCTCCTGATATTTCTTAATTATTTTTATTTTTCATTTCCAGTTGATTTATTTAATTTACTTATAGTATTATACGTATAAACTTAGCTAAATATATTATTTAAACTAATAATTTACCTTTTACAATATATAATATATAATATTAAGTATATCACAGTCCTAATCTAATTGTTCTATTATTCATATTTTTAAAGTATAGTTTATTTCACACTTAAGAATCGCTTTCATTAATTTTTACATTTTTTTTTCATAAAACTTTTATTTTAAAATAATATTAAATTTTACAAGCAAACTATTATATACGATAAATTTTATTCGTTTAAATCAATTACATATTTAAAATATTTTTACTAGCTACAATATATTAAAAATGATATAAATCTAATCGTTTATGATCAATTAAAAAATATTTAACATCTTAAGGTTAAATTTATGTAAGAGCTAGAAATATTAAAAAGTGTTTTTCTATCTGAAGCAATATGTGCTTTGAAATTTTGTATTATTATTTACATTTAATTATTTATCGTAGTCTCTGGTGCACAAGATAAATATTTTTTTTATTTATTTTTACTATTTTTAGGCTATAATAAAGATTTTTAAGATAAGTATAAAAATGTGTATTAAATAAAAATGTTATATTTGTATTTTATATAACTAAAAATTTAAAAAAAAATAGTATTGCAAGTATTATTTCACACCAAGCAAGCACGTGTTAAAATAGGCCTAGTTACTTGTGTGCCGAAAAATAAATCAGTTCCTATCAAATGCATGTGACTATGTTTTAAAATAAATCACAGCGTGTTTTAAATATTTAATAAATGCTTTACTTTTTAAACATATATCATACATTGTATTGGATCGATACATATCTTATTTATTTTCACGAATATCAGACATTATAATTTTACCCCAGGCGAGGTTGGTTGACAGTTAGTTTTATAAAAACATTATTTTAAGAAATGGTGATCATTATTCATTTTGGTTATAAAACGGTTCATTATTTATTATCAATGAGGGAGAGGAGAAAACGCAGATGTTACACGTTATCGTAGATTAGTTTTTGAAAAATTTACATCATCGATTTGTCAGAAGCTTTTTAATGTTATATAAACTTCTCTTTCGGGTAATTTGATATTTAATTTGGGCAATTTGGCTCGAAAAATAACTGTTCGTTGTTTAACATAAACTTAATTTGAACTCTCTTAAAGGGCAATAATAACGACCCTTTGTTGCCTTTGAATAAAATATTTTTTTCCCCTCTCCAAATACTTTGAGGCTTCCCGCCCAACAATTAGTGACCGATGGAAAATTTTAACGCGAGTTTAAGTAATTGGTTTCAAGTTGTGCGAATTAAAAGAGGATTTATGCCATGAAAACTTTGGCGCAACACGCGGAAAACCTCCCTGGGCATTTATCTCTTTAAAAAGCTCACGTATCCGACAACGCAATTTAATTAAAACGTTTTTTTTGCGCCTCACGTCCGACACGTTTTTTTGAACGTGTATATACGCGTCCGTGTCTTAATAACAGCAAAAAGCTTGTAAAATCGTCACATTTTCGCCTATCGGTTCAATATTCAAATCAGGGGTGGTCTGAAATGTGCAGTTGCATCAATACCATTATTTTATAGTATCTTAATATTCTTAAGAACACTTCGTATTATATTACTCTTGATGAATATACTTAATTAATTTATCTTTTTATTTTTTTTGCACCGCAGAACAATTTTTTTAACACTTGCCTGAACATAATATAATATTTTATTAAACGTTTATAACTATGATATTGTATGTTCAAAAGCTTGTATATTATTATTTTTGATTGATTTTTGTGCTCTTTTAGATTTCATATACATATGTATATAGTTACTTGGTGGCTTACTAATTATTCAAATTCAGTTAGAGTAAATATATTTTAACTTACATATTTATTTAAATATTTTTATAACTATTGTAAAGCGTCAGATTATTGCGTTAAAACGAAATAAATTTAATTAACACCTACAGGTTTGCAATGAGACACAAGACTGAAAAATTCTTTGATTTAATAAAAAATATTTTAATAATAATAAACTATTAAAACAACTTACAAGTAATATACGTACAAGATTGCGCAATTGTTATTTAAATATTTATCTCAATTTTTATTCATGAGATTAAAAATCTAGGACAATCTAATAATTGATAATCAATAAAATCTATTATAAAATAATAATAAATAATTAAAATCTTATCGACATATAAGATTAAAACAGAGGTTTTTCTGACATCTATCAGTACATATTATAATTTAAATGGCATGTTTAGTTAATTTTATGCTAACGGTTTTATGATAAAAAAATAATAAAATTTATTAAATAGAGAAAGAAAAATCTTATATAAAAGTCGATGGCAAAACAACTTACCTTAAAAAGAGTTTTCGGGTTTCGTTAGCTTCGTTCCACGGTCACTAACTTTTTTTGCCTTTCAAAGGCGGTCACAAAATGCCTCAATTTTATGTAGTCTACATTGACAGTCAAAGAGCATTCTACAGTTTTTATAAGCTCTAACTAGTAACAAAATATTAAATTTATAAAAATATCAATTCCTGATTATAGTATTAATTTACCATTTATCTAAATATTTTTTTCTTCTAATTTTTATTCGTATTTTTTATTTACTTATTTTATATTTTTATCCATTTTTTAATATAATTTTTAGCCTTTTACTATAATCCTCTATGTTCACTTTTTAGTTACGACCAAATTAGTAAGGTCAAAATTAGAACGAAACTCTTCTATGCAAAAAAGCGACGCATTTTTTTGTGTAATCAATTTTTAGACCTCTGTCATGAAAAGGAAAATGAAATTATCTAGCTGATTGTTACAATAGATAAAACTCGTTCTATCCCATATGCATCAACCGAATTAATGTTAAGTTATCCTAACACTTAAAAAAAATTGTTTGAAATTTTAAAGACAATCTTATATATAAATAATTTGTAATAAATAGGTAGAATACTATTTTCTAAAAGCATTTAGGCAAATCATATACAACAAATTAAAGTGTTCTTTTATTTACTGTATGCGCCAGTATCTTAACAATAAAAAGTGCAAAAAATCGTCACATTTTCGACGATCGGATCGATATGCAAATACTTCGGTAGTCGAAATTGGCTGAAAATTAATTTAAGCGGAGCTGTGAGTTTTTTTAATTAATAAACGAAAAGCTTCGGGTAAGGATCAGTGGTTTTATACGGGGTCGCTCTGATTGGATTTTATGCTCGAACGAAAATCGATAGAGTGATTAACATGTAAATTTTTGTTTTGCGTCTGAATAGACGGAAAAATCTGTTTTGTCGGATTTCGCCACTCGGAATATGTGTAGATACAGAAAGGTTCGTATTTAAAAAAAAATAAAAAAACTAGAGTATATTTTCAATAATTTGTAATCAAATTTAAAAATCTTCGTTACGTTTTCTTGTCATTTGGGTTAATTTATAATTTTGCTTCTGATTGGTCTATTTAATGAAGAGTTTAAAAAATAATCAGGTTCAGAATTAGTTGTTTCAATTAAATTTATTATTACTGTATTTTTAATTTTAATATTTAAATATAATAAAAATAGTTTATATATTGTATAATAATTGTAAAAACGATTTAAAAAATCAATAATACACATTTAAAAATATAATATAATAAGCATAAGCTTAAAATGTTTTTCATACACTGAAATATTTTACAAATACAAAACTGCATTAAGCTTTATATTGAGTTCAATTTGTGTAATGGTATTTGATAATATTGTTCAATATCGTAATAAAATATTATTTAATGCAAGTTAATAGAATTGGGTATAAACAAACATTTCTTTGGAATTGAGCCAGTTTACGAAAGCTTTTAAAACAATACGAAATTGATAACTTTCGTCCAGCAAGAGAACTTTATTGTGGTCAGGATTAATTTAAAAAGCGACATTGTTAATTGGTAATACTATAATAATGAATCACTTTCGATTTTGATTTTTTTTTCGTATATAAATAATTTTAACAGATTTTATATAAAATAGTTTATGTAAATGGTTGAAACTATTATTTAGTTACCGTGTAATTGCGAAAATCTCTAAATTAAGTAGCGAAATTCTCACATTTTAGCACAAAGGCTAATTTTGCACATCCTTCCGCTTTCAAAATAAATATTTTACCGTAACTAGTTCACAGATGCAACACATAAAAAAAGATTCATGCGCCAACCCCAACTTCCGTGCTTTATACGTAAAATATGAACGTATTTATATTTCCAGACAAACAATATGTGATAAAATACGTACCGAGGTTTTCTATTGTATTTTCCACTTCCTTGCGTACATTAATAATACTTTTATGATTTTCATAAATAAATTAATAATATAAAATAACTTACATAAATACAATAATGATAAAAATTTTCACGTAGCAGAAAACGTGACAATTTTCTGTATTTTTTATTTATATAATACGATCCAGCTTAACGATGTGATATCTTTAAGAAATCCGGTAATCAACATGTCGTTATATTATATAATAGTAAGGTAAAGTACTTTATATGTAATAAAACAGATGTTTCTATATTCGGCATATGACTGGCACGGAGTAAGTCATTAAGATGTATGAAGTTGTTGGAGTGCATTAAAATAAAGTTGTAGCAGATTTGAACGAAAAGCCTTAAACCTTTTAAAATGAGGCTTTATATAAATGGAATAAATATTTATCTGCCGTCTTTATACCCACGATTGGATCGAAAATAGGTTGTATGCCTTTCACGCGTATATTTTCCAGAGAAGGTTTTAAAGGCTACTTACATGTGGACGTGTTTTAACTTCATAAATAGTTTGAAAAATCTAAGAAAAAACTAGAACTTTTTAATGACAAAAATAACCTTCAATATCGGTTGCTTAGTTCAATAGCATAATATGTAAGCACCTATTTTAGATTGCGTCATATTTGTTAAATATGTCGCACTGTAAAGGAACACCGTTTTGTTAAAATAATACATAAATGTAATATTGCATCACAACATTAATCGTTATGAATTTCTGATCATTGAGTTTGATTATTATAAGTTTGATTATTACAAAATAATCAGACATATAAACATTATACTTATCCCTAAACCTCAAAATATTTATTGCAAATTGCTGCTAAAATAATTTTGATCATATACCTTTTAACATTGCTCAATACTTATTTATAAACTTACCTTTGCGTATTCGTCTATAGTTATTTTTTATAAAAAACAGTTTATTTACACTTGGACTGATATTTCACTAATATCAGTAGTTTAAGAATTTTAATTGGACTAGTTTGAATGAATATAATGTAAATTAAATAATATTTTTTATCACAATGTTGATTGTTTCATTATAAGCAAAACACTTATAAAATATATTTGCTTTTTTTTTTTAAATATTGCAATAAATTTATGCAACACTTTTATTTTAAATTACCTAACACATAATAATTGTCTACTTTAATTTTAATATTTGTTTAATGTAAATTTTGCAAATGTACGTACTTTTACATAAATATTTAATTATGTTGTAATTATAAAAAACATAAAAAAATTAAGGGTTTTTAATTAAAAGTAGTTTGATCTAAAAACATGCGTTGAATTATTTAAAAGTTGATTAACTGAATCGGTGGTTTACAAAAAAAATCATGGTTACATCGCCTAAAATATTAAATTGCACCATAAAAATTTCTGCGTTAAAGCGTTTTTAAAGAAAAAATAAATTAAAAATTATTTCAGTATAGAACAAAGAACAAAATTTATCTTCTCGAATTGGGTTGAATTTATTTTGGAAAAAAATAAACGCAAAACAATGAGTGATTTCTCTGAGGAAATTCTTAAGATTTCTCAATTTATCTCTTTCGACTTGTTGTATTATACTACGTATAATGCGAACACGGAAGCGTTTTAATATGAATTTATTTACATCGACCGAAGATTAACGATGTTATTTTCTTTATTGTTATCCGCTAGTATAAATCTTTGGTCTAGTCTCTTACGGCTGAATTATTGATATGTGATGCGCGAAGCACTTCATATGCTAGCATATCAACAACACGGTTGTACAGTTTATGCTTAAGGGGTATAGTTTAAGCACTAACACATAAATCACTATAAACGCTCGTAAAAAATCGTTTACTAAAATAATGTTATGAGCGTGAGAAATATATACACAATAGCAAGTAGCTTCTTAAGATTAGCTGTGTTCTATCATTCAAATGAAAACAATATTTAATTGTGATGTAGAAGATGTTAAAGTGAAATAGAAATAAGCATAATTTTATTATTGAGAAAATATACGATTTTAAAAAAAGCATTTGCTTCAATAATTAAATGATATATGAAAAACGAAGGACTATCGTTAATTTAAAAAAGTATTTTAAAAATTAGCATTTTATTAATTACAAAAAAGGAGTAATAAAATAATTGTCTTTGTCCCTCAAGGTAACACGATATTATACAACTTAATTTAAATATTTAATACATTTACAGCATTAATAATTATCTAAAAAATAAAATTTATCTTAAGTGGTTTTCAGATCCTTTTTGTTTATATTATATAATCGTATTATGGTGATCTAATTTACATATTTTTTACTTTTACTGAAACAATGATAAGACGCAAGTGCCTGATAAAAAAATTGACAAACATTAAGTCTTATCAGCATGCTTACATTGGCGAAACGATGTAAATGGCATTTTAAAATTAATCAGGGTTGTAGTCAGAACTCTTTTAATTGAAAATAAAATTCCTATAATTATTTATATTATACAACAAGCAGTATATAAAAGAAAAAAACTGTTTTAACTCATTATTATCTAATTACATTTCACTAAGCAAATAATAAACAATTAATTAAAGATCATTTTAAAATAGTTTTCTCTTATCAAAAAATATAAATTATTTCAATTTTTATTTTACAAATATTGTATTAAATATGACACAATCTAATTGACTTTGTTTGTAAATATAAATACATGTTTTTTATTTTAAACGTAAAATTTTCATTAATTTATAATTATTAGCCGTTGTAAGATGGAACAGATTTGAGGTCATTAAAATGACATTTTAAATTTTATGAAAAGGAAATATGCAACTGTCTTTGACAAAAGACCTAAAATATATATAAAAAATACTAAATAAAGATTTTATAGACTTTCTAGCACATTAATCACTTGTAAGCATTAGAAAAAATTGTATTTTTGTGCGATAAAGAAGCGTAATAGACAGTGCGACTATGCTGCGTAAAAACCGCTATTGTCGTCTACCATTATCATTAACGAACTTTGAAAGTTTTACTTTAAGGCGTGCACATATATTGTTTCAATATCAAGCGATGCAATTGGCTTACCAACAACCGCATCTGTGATCTGAAAGAGTTGTCTCGAATCAAGAGTATAACACATGTGACACGACCAAGCGATTTAGAGACGGTTATAGACGCAAACGATCAGAAACGAGCTCAGATAGACCTAAAGGGATTCAGATCACACGAAAGACATTAGCGGATCATCCAAAAGGTATCACAACAACAATTCTAATTTTTCCACCAGCACTCATACTACAAAAAGCAACTTGACATTTTTTTATCTACGGTGGTAAATTGTATGTAATAAAAATAAACTGTTATCATATTTTCCAGCGTTCATTTTGACTGAAAAGTCACACCCCTTCAGCCTCAAAATCTGAAACCTGTATTTGAGTTATGTGTGTATAAATAAAAACATATGAGCATGAAAACGATACGACAATCAAGATTTTTTGTTGATATCAAAAATTTAATAATTGTTCTACGAATTGTTGTTTGCTGTTATTCAATCTTGCTGAGAATCTGACAAAATTACCACTTCTAAAAACATTTTCCGATAATTATATATCACATGTACATATATTTGTATATACACGTACATAAACGTTATTTTTAATTTATCATGACAGAGATTATTAAGAAGTTATTAAATAAACAAAATAATTGATAATTTTTATAAATAAATATTTATACAACAAAACAAATCTGATATAAGATGCAACTACTTTTTATAATAACACACATGTTAAAGTATTTGCTATGCCACTAATAATAGATAGAGTAAAATGGTTAGTTTTGTTATGTTTTTAATAATATATTTATTTAATAATATATTCTTTTATAAATTATATTATACTTTTTCATTTCTGAATTCATGTTAGTTTATTATAGGTCTAAATTTCAGTATTTCCGTATAATATAGTATACATAATTTAGTACCAATCATGAAAACATACAAACTTATAAATAAGTATATGTATATGATATATACATATGTGTGTGTGTATAATCTCGACCCCAAAATCCTTATTTTGGCCGATTTTCGCATTTTCAGCAGCATACGCGTGCACATTTCCATGGACAAAATTCGATTTAATAATCGCGTGGCGCCTCTTGTCTCCATGGGTTGATGGAGGAGCTTTCGGAAAAAGCATGGGGGAGCTTTTTCCCCATAACTTTCTCAGTTTATCAACGACGTCACGTACACGAGCACATTATTTCCGTGCGATATTTGCCATTGCTAATTTTTTCAGAACGTGAGTGAGGTTAATTCTTAGATTTTTTTAAACCTTTAGATTAGAGAGTTTTATGTGTGTACGGATACATTTTTTAATTATATTTTAAGCTAAAATTATTACAGATTATCCACGCTTAATATGTTAAATGAAGCAAAGATAATCTTTTACCTATATACCTACAATTGTTTTAATTAATATTATTGCTTTTAAAATTATGTATTTATAATATATTGTAGTTGTCTCTTTATGACAAAATATTGTTTGTATTAAATTTATTATTAAGCTATTTAAGTTGTTCTTTAATAAAACTTGTTGCACTTTGTATTATTATTATTAAAAATCGAAAAAAAATCTAATAATGTTAATATTCGTAAATATACACTTTTGTGAACTTCAATATTAATCAATGTTTATAAATCACTGAGATATTATATTTAAAATTATTTAAAACACTCTTAAGTAAAGTCTACAGCCTATTTTATAAATTTAAAGTCACTCGAAAAATAAAAACTAAATAAAACTAATATATAATGTATCATATGTCTTTTACTTAAATTTTGAAAAATGTAAGTAAAAAAAAATGTAATAAATGGTCAGTAATATCAAATAGCTATTAAATATATCTTGATTTTTAAATAATATTTATCATATAATAACTTTAACGTTTTTTTGCCTAGTTCATAATTAGTTATATTTATATATATTTAACATAAATATCAATTATTTATTAATTTATTTTACGAATTGCTTAAGGCATTCTTTTTAAATATATAAATCATTAACGGATAAAACATTTTCAGCAATTTAAATATAAAAAAGCACAGGATTATTTATGCTTGAAAAGGCCTTCGATACGTAATCGCATGAAGGTTTAATACATAAATTATTTAGATATAAAGCCTCCGATTATATTCTTCACATAATACGCTTATACCTGGAAGGTCAAAGCTACGTTTTTTCGCTAATTACCTCTCGTAAACTTTTAGCTAATCCCATATGAAATATCAATCAAAACTAGTTTTCACTATATGTTTTATCTTCTATTCTGTAATAATAATCTATTACATTCAGGCAGTGTGATAATTACTTTTACTTCTTGAAAGTAAAATAGGAATACACGTTATGGAAAGCAGCGTCAAGTAAATGAACTAAGGTAACGATGGTCTTAATTTAATTTAAACCAATATTTATAATTTCTTGGTATGAAATAAAACCAGATATACATTTATTTTAAATTATTTTAACAAAAAGGTAAATAAAATATTCGTTTGTAATATTTAAAAATAGTGTAATAAAAGACATTTGGACAAAACTTCCCTGACAAAACAACTTAAAAAATAATAAATTTGCCACAAAAATTATATATGTTTTAGTAACATGAAAAATGCAGATACAATATTTTTAATTTATGAATAAAGTTATATTTGTTTTTGTTGAGTCAATATTTAAAGCCTTAATTTGTAAATATCGTAAAAATATAATCCATGTATACTTGACTCCAAGCGTAAATTTAATAAACAAATCTAGGAATTTTGCTATAAAGGGTTTGCAAATAACATCATAACATATACCTGTTCGTTGTGAAGTAACACAAGTTTTAAAATGTTTTAACAATATGTAAATCACAAAAAAAATATATAAATTTAATATGTAATACACCTTCTCATAATAGTCGTGAAAATTTTAAAATGAGATTTTAAATACTTACAATGAAAGAGCATTGTAATTTGCTTCCAAAAAAATACTATGAAAATATTTTGCATAACCACACTAACCCACTAATCTCGTGTATCGGAGACAACGATAATAAACAACATTAAATTTAAGTATAAGCACAAAATCTAAAAACACATATTGCTTTAGATGCTGAAGAACACATATACTTTTTTTTATATCTTTAGCTTAGTGAACTTGAATAATCACTTTCATTAATATTTTCTTCCTTAAATTATAAAAATTACTGTATTATTTTATATTTTTTTTATTGTAGCTAATAAAAAACTTGTAAACATAAAAATAGTAATAAACCAAATGAGGAAGAGACAAATATAAATATTATCCTCTTTTTGTGGATATTTTAAAATAAAAGTCTGCTCGGCACCTCAAAACAATTATTTAAACTTTGACATTTTGATAATTACTTTCATTATTCTAATTCGACTCAGAATTGAAAAGTAACTTTTAAATTAATTAATAGTCAGACAGGCTACACAGTCTACATTATACATGTTCCTGAATTTGTTTTGTTTGGCAGAATATTAAATAGTAAATTTAGAATTCTATACACTGTATAAATCTACATATAAATATTCTTTAATATTTAATATATTTCGTCTTTAACACTGACATAATAAATATGATAATATAAAACGGTATTTCAATAAATTAAAGTCAAATATTCAGTTTTTTGTTCTCATATAATTATTAGGTAAGCAAATTTACACTTACTGTCATCCATGAGTAAAATAAATGGTATTCGATAATATCTCAATTTTCCAACTAAAGTTTTTTTACTCGGTCTCAAAAGCTTTCGATCAGTATCAACGACGATAGCGCGACCTCGCGAATTTTCCCGCACAAAATCGTAAACGTACATTTTTCACATCCTAAAGTCGGTTTTTCAAATGACATATATAAAAAAACCGCTCAGAAAAGGAGTTTAATTTGTCATCCGAGTTATCTTGTTACCCCAATTTTTCACGCCGATACGTTTGTTTCCTTACATGCGGCAGAGCTTGCGCACTATGCGCGCGGTGAAAAATTAAGCAGTGAACGTTCGACTTCCTTCAGACGCGGTCCGGTTTTTCGGTTATTCCTATTTACTCGCAAAATAACTCAAAGCGAAACTTTTCACAAGTGTGTGTTTGTGTGTGTAACAAGTTAACGTGACACAACACAATAAACAAACAAACGCCATGACGAAACTGTGCGACTTACGGTTCGAACTCACAATCGTAACAAAGTTTCAAACTTGTTTTTGAGTAAGTCTAGTTTTGTACATGTGTTAATAATACATACACTTTATTGGTTTATTATTTGAATAGTTATTTTGTGGAATTGTTTAATACTTTAAAGTTTGATTCGGAGCTTATGTATCAATTTTTTTTAAAGATAAAAGTAGGTGAATTTATAATCAGTAAATTAAAATTGTAATCATATAGAACATTGCCCACATTCTATTTTAATATTTAAAATATAATATTTATTGAAAAATCAATATATTACAACAAACATTATTTATTTAGAAACAAAAACAATATTTCTGTGTGTCTTTTTAAAAGTAAAATTTTATTTTTAATATTTAAAAAAAAATTAAAAATGACAATATTTTCAAATAATGAATTAAATAATAATTAACCTTTTAATTGTTCGTTTAAGTCTGCAATACTAATGGTAATATAGTATATTAAAATAGATTTTATAAATTTATTTCTACGAGACTTGAAATCAGATCTAACATACTTATAAATTTAAGATAGATATGGGATTACATATTTAAATTTAATACATCTGAATACTATGCGATTTATTTGCATATATTAGTCTAACACGTTTAAATTTATATTAATATTAGTTTCTTAGCCAAAATATTTACTTTAAATATATATTCTAAAATAATATATTTTATTTAACTAATGTTTAACATCAAATAAAAAATATGCTAATTGATAGATTTACAATTTATCTTTATTCGAAAAATTCAATTTTAAATTAAGGTATTACGTACATTGTACCCTTCTTAAATAATTACAATTTTATTTTAAAATATATATTTAAAACGAATAAAAAACTCAAACTTAATTTAAAAAAATCAAGACATATATGAAGAAAATTGTTTTATTTTTGTGGTGAAAAAACGATGATTTTTTAACTAATTTTTAAGCTTTGTGTACAATATGCGAACAAATTATAACAATTTGTAAGGTCTGCAATATGTAATTAATATTTCAATTATTAGTTTGCTATAACATAATAATTTGTTAGGGTTTATAATAGGGTCTCATAATTGGATGGTATTATGCAAAAGACATTTGGCCCACAATTGAGTTTTCTGCTAAAATTGCTTTAATATAAAGCATACAGCAAGATTAATATTCCATTATTAACGAACGTTCTGATTTTAAAATTATATTATATCACAAAAAGATATTTTTTTAATAACAATAACAACGGTATTAATAAATGCTCTTTGTAAATTTTCAACCTTATATTGTTACAACAAACAAAACCCTAATATGAATATAAATACAAATAACAATAATACTCGTGATTAAATTACGGTAAATAAAGCAGCGGCCAAAATAATTAAATTTTAAAACATGATCAAAACAATTCGTAAAGAATAATTTTACCCACTTTTAACGAATGAAAACCATTCAACAAAATCCAAACCAATAATTTGTTTTGACGAAAGCACACGTAAATTAAATTTAATTTACATTTCGAAACAGATATTATTGAAATGCAGTAATAAATCGAAACATTCCGCCATTGCGGTTTATGCTTTGTAGCATATATAAAATTAGGTTTTCCGCTTAAAAATTGTGTATACGATTGGTCTAAAAGCATCCTACCTAAGTTTGATGTTGCTAAAAAATGCAATACTTATTTTTAAAACTGACGTTTGGTTTTTCCTAAACAGTAGGAATGGGGTCTTCAAACATTCTTTGTGGAACAAATCTTTGCCTCAAAAATTCTTAAATGTACAGTTTAGTATATAGTTATATAATTCAAAAATATGTATTAAAATGCGTAGTTAAATAAATACAGGTATATTAACCATCACTAACCCAAATAAATATTTTTTTCCTTCACTGTCGGTCATGCTTTGTTATTTTTTATTTAATTAACAATAAAGCCTTGTACGAATAAAAAATATCCATAAAAATACATAGTCATCTATTTGGCATATTACTGATCCAGACTAATGCAAATATAAAAATAAATATATTTTATGACGAGCAGCATAGAATTGCTAGCAGATAAATGTTCTAGACTTGCTAGGTGTTTAAATTGTGAAAGGACTGATGTATAATAATTAAAATTTAGTTAGTATATACAAAAAGTTACTTTTCAGTTTATACACGTCAGTCACTTTTGCACTTTCCCGTTTCTGTGAAATGCGTTATAAATTTGTCCGACATTAATGCTCGCTAGAAAAAAAAACATTACTGCAATAAAAAGTATGTTTTATTTTATACAGTCAAATAGTTAAAATAAACTGCTAGAGTTTTATGTAAGTGTACTCGTTTTGAAAGTTGCTTTAGTGCGTCATAATACCAAGCGCGTTTAAAATGAGTAATGTTAGTAAATCATGTAGTAAAAATGCTATTTTTTATGCAGAAAAAGTAATAATTTATATAGTAGGTGAGTTTTTAAAATTCGAAACGACCATTTTATTGAAGTAGGATTCTCTAGGTTTAACCATAAGCTTAGTGTTAGCAATTTAATACAACTGATTTAGTAATTAGTTTGAATAAAAATATGCTTAGGCATATTTTCACTAAATTTAATTTAATGTAAATATTACTAAATTTTTACATTATTAATTACTTAATTATACTCAGCGTGGCAAATAGATTACAATCAGAATATTAAATGAAAGTTTATTTATTTAATATCATTGCATTGAAATTTATGGTTAATTTTAAATTAAATTTATAATCAAAAATGTATTTAAATAAATACTTCCATATTCATACAGTAATTTGAATCTTATAAAATAGAATATGTAAAAAATATATTTTAATATCAAAAATATGTTCTATAAAAATTGAATAAGCCTCACTAAAGCATGAGAAGTATTATGTGATTTTTAGGTAACTATATACCTATTTAAAATATTTTGTAATATTTACCGTATTGTCCAGGAGTGAAATTAGAGTAACGAAATCTTAGAAAGATAAAAATATTATTTATAATTTTTAGGAAATCATAATATTGTAATCAATATCATTAGAGTATTAAATTATATTGTTATATTACAAGTATTGTTTACAAATATTTTATTATTCTATATAATTAATTAAAAAAATAAAGACGTAATTTAGTTTTAATTTAAGAATAACCAATGGTTACTTTAATATTTGTAAAAATAAATACACCATATTCTTCATTAACTGTTGTAACAGTTTTAGAATTTATATAGTTTAGTATGTAAAATTCTACATTATCATTATCTTTCATTGCAATTTTATATACCATATTTAAAATAAAATGTTAAGTAAAGACTTTTGATTGATAGACATCATAAAAATTATGATTTATTGTGCTACACTTATCTAAAAAAATATTATATTAGGAAAATAAATTTATATCAAAGTGAAACTTTTATTACATAGACCATTTTTTTAATAAATAAAATCACAACTAAACTTATATTCATTAAATCAAGTATGTGCATATATAATATACTGATTTTTTTTTTAATAATAAATAAGTACTAGTAGGTAGTTAAAAGTAGCAATAACCAATCTTAGCGCAAAGTTAAGATTTAACTTATTTTAACAATAATAGCATATATACAAAAAATAATTTATAATATCAGACTTTTATTTGAGCATAGAATGTCTACATAAGTTAATTATTTATATATATGTACTTAAAATAAATATATAAAATAACTACTGATGCATAATTGAACTGCTCAATTTAAGATCAACTAAAATAAGGCAGGTGCAGGTTTGCAAAATATATTAATTAAGAAAAATATTTCATGATATTAAGACGTATTCTTAAATATATCCCAAGCTTATAAAAAAGTGTACCACGCTGGACTGTTCTAAAAAATTAAAAGAATGCCTTTAGATCTTTTTAATGATTTAATCTTATCTAAATGATAGGCACTTCTAAAGTAATATCGTAAAACATTTAAACTGGTACTGTATTTGTTATATATATTTGTTATATTCTTCCTATACAGACCCAAAATAGCATCGATTTGAATGCAAGATAATCTCTCATAAGTTTGGCTCTCTAAATGGCGAATCAGAGCTAATGAAACTAAATCAATCCGTGCTATATTTACGCTAAACAAAGATACATATACTGTGTTATCTTTTAATGGACAATTATTACCACAAGGGAACTATACAAAATATATTGGAATTCATTTCGATAGAAGACTGAAATAAAAACCTCATATTTGGAACAAAAAAAAAACATCTAAGACTTTGCAGTTTGTATTGGCTCCAAATTCAGGTTTATAATTAGAAAATAAAATAAAAATTCATGTTTCTATTATAAAACTAGCGTGGTCTTATAAAGCTCAGATTTAGGGTGTGGCCTCTATATCTAATATTAATATTCTTGAGAGATTTCAAAGTAAATTCTTTAATTTAATGATCAAAGCTATTTTGTTTGTGCCTGACAATTATATAATAAGTGACTGAAATTGTGTCAGTGTTAAAAAAACATTCAAAAAGTTATATAAACAATATCTGAACAAATTTGTTAGTAATCTATTCAGAGATAATGTTATAAGTAAATATATACATTGGCTTGTATTATGAAAAAATAAAAAAGGTAATGTATATGTATGTATAATACAAAAATTGCTTATTGTCGAAAAAAACAGGTTCTATTCAAAAAAATGTAAACATGTTGTTTTTTTGTAAGTTTTTCTTATGATTGAAGTATTTTTTTGGTATAACAATCATAAAAAATATTAGTTTGCTATATTGTATTTAATATTCAGGATTGTTTTGGGTATTATAAAATAAAATAAAAATATATTACTTTAAAAAAATTAGCTCACATAGTAAATTGTTTTAATGTTTTATCAGGATGGTTTTCTGAGGTTTTTTAAGCATTTTTTTTACATTTTATTCAGAGCGTCTAACATTACATTTTTATGGCGCCATTTCTGCTCTCGTCCATTAGTGTTACTCCCTTATAATAATAATAACATTGAGATACCTCTCTTTTTTAAGACGCGAAAGAACTTGAAGCGTTGAAATCCTATATATTTAGAGGCCTGTAAAGAAAATCGACCGCCTGAGTGTGTTTATTTTGCTTTAATTTCTGAAACGGGTCGCTTGATTAAATTGCTACAAGAAAAGGTTTCAATCGAGTCTAAACTAAAGCGACAAAAAATATATACATATACAAATTTGTTTTTTAGTTTGTAATTAAAACAATCTCTACGGCATTGTTCTAAAACTGTTTTTAAATGAAATCATCGTAGTTTCGTTTTCCACTTAAAGCGCAAATAAAACTACGTTCAAAATGTGGTATAATAAGCTAATTTGATGTTTTCTCTGCTCCTTTGCTCATTGAAAGCTCACACGCGAGAGTGCTTTAGTATTATGTATAAAAATAACATGGATATAAGATATATGTATTAACGATTCGATTTGGGTAATACATTATTTTAAAAAGCAATATCAGAATACATAATTTGTATATATGCGGTATATTCTTAAAAGCGATCATAACTCTCGTTCACAGACATTTTTTGTTTAAGAAAATTTACGATAAACTTCAGACATCTCAAAATTAATTAAATTTTTTAAGCAATATCTAAATTATGGAGCTTCATTAACTTATATAATTTATTATATATTATAGATATACTATCTTTGCTATCTTAATTATTTATACTGTTATTTTCAGAAGTAATTTAATAAATAAATTGTGTATTCGTCATCCAAGCGTCGTTAATCTAATAATTAATTATCAAGGGAAGACCTGTGACAGGTTGTTATTCTCATCAGCTTAAGAATTGAATATTTTTTTTTGTGAAAATCATAAGGCAATAAACTAAAAATAAAATCACGTAGATATTTAAAATTATTTATAAAATAATAAGTAATAAATGCATATGTTGCTTCAAATATAACATCATCATGAGCTTTAACAAAACTCTCTATCTTAGACTTGAGTATTTTCACCCTCAAGCTTTGACCAACGAGTGGCAGCAGAAGCAAAGCAACCGCTTCCCTCCTCACGCAATTCTAGTTAGCTGAAAGTACAGAATTTATAGTTTAACCCGCTGAGAAGGAGAAGGTCGAGATTTTAGCTGAGACATTTTCTACATCTTATCAACTTACGCAAAATTACATTGACCAAAAAACCCAAAATAAAATAGACCGGGCAATTAAAGATGTTAGTAAATCTCCAATAGATAAAAAATCCATTAACCAAGTCGGCATATCAGAAATTCTTAGTATTGTTAAACGATTATCAAATAGAAAGGCTCCAGGTATAGATAAATTAAAGAATGTATTGATTAAAAACCTTCCTTTTGTTTGCTTTAAGTACTTAAATAACATTTTTAATTCATGCTTATCTTTTGGATATTTCTCAATAATCTGGAAAACGGCAAAAATTCATCCGATAAAAAAACCTAGCAAAGCAGATAACATACCAATTAACTACCGCCTGATAAGTTTACTGCCCTCATTTAGCAAATTGTTTGAAAAAATTATATTATCTCGATTAAAGGAATCTCTTAATAGCAAACTCATTAATGAGCAATTTGGTTTCCGCGAAAATCACTCGACTACGCATAAACTTAATAGATTAACAGAGCACATATCTGCCGATTTTAATATGAAAAAAAGTTCGGGTCTTTTATTATTAGATATGGAAAAGGCTTTTAATACAGTATGGCATGATGGATTAATGTATAAACTTTTAAAATATGGAACTCCCTATTACATTATTCACATGTTACGGTCTTACCTGAAGAATCGAAGCTATGTTGTTTCGCTAAATAATACACTTTCGACGCCGCGTAAAATACCAGCTGGTGTTCCTCAAGGAAGTATACTTGGCCCGTTTCTCTTCATTCTATATACTAATGATATTTCAATGTTAAAAAATACTAAACTCTCAATGTACGCTGACGACACCGCAATCCTTACTAGTTCTTATGGTCTTAAACCTATTGCAGTCAAACTTCAAAAATCCCTTGAAAACTTAAAAAAATATTTTATGAAATGGAGAATTTAAATTAATCAAGACAAAACAGAAGCTATAATATTCACTAAACGTAGACAACCCTTGCCTGCACCCATTAAAAGTGAACAAGGGCATAACATTGAATGGAGAGCGAGCGTTAAATACCTGGGTATACACCTGGAATCCAGACTAAAATTCAATAAACATATAACTGAACTCCGGTCGAAAGGGCTCGGCGCCATTGCGGCTCTAAAATCAATATTTAATAGAAAAAGTGCGCTTACAATAAAAAATAAAATTCTAGTCTATAGACAATTAATCAGACCTGTTTTAACTTACGCTTGTTCAGTGTGGAGTAACGCGAGTAATAGTAATTTTAATAAACTTCAAGTAATTCAAAATAAAGCCATAAAAATAATTTATAATACACCGTTTTATACTAACCTTAAAAAACTCCACACCAAACATTTAATTCCCACCATTAAAGAATACTGTTATTATCAAACCGAAAAATACTATAAAAAAATCTCGCGAGACCACACAAACCCACTAATTTCAAGAATCGGTGATTACGACAAAGCAAAACTTAAATTTAAATACAAACATAAAATGCCTAAGCACATATTGCTTTGATGCAGTTAAGCTCATCGCAGTGTCATCAGTTTCAGGTCTACAGGGCTAGGTTTATTTACCTTTGTATGTGTTTTATTTTGTATATTATGTATTTTGTATAATTGGTTTTTCTCATCTGCTTCATTCTTTTCCAAATTTTTTTTTTTTTTTGGATTTTTTAAATTTGTAAAAGGTTTTATGTATTTTTCTTTAATTTAGTATACTCTCGTATAATTTATTATTCTTTTTATGTTATTGTATAACTTAACAATTTGTAAACAATGTAAATGGTTATGAACCAGTATTGTGCATTTAATATATCTGTATGCTATTTTACCTATGTCTATTTAAGAAATAAACTTTTATAAAAAAAAAAAAAAACCCGCTGAGAAAATGATTAAATTCTTTAGACATAGATACGGATTACCATAACTTAAATTGATGCATATTGAAAAGTTTAAATAAAAATACGATGTCTTTTGTCAAAAATAAACACAATGGCTTGTAGGTCATGACAAAATATATAAAGAAATAACAACTAAAATGTTGACTTTTCAACAAACATATATGTTAACTAATTCCTGATCTATCTAGGTGTCAGTAAATACAACACTTTTAAAGAATAGATATGTATATGTATTTATTATCTATAATCCTATGCGTATAAAAGTTAAAAGTATCATATTTATTACTAATATATTACAAAAAATATCTATTATATTATCTACTTTAACAAAAACTGTCGTAAAATTAACATATATTATTATTATCATCTATTACATCAGATTGTTGTGGCTAATCAGATCAAAATCACGTTGTTATTAAATAAAACACAGTTATTCAATGGGGTATGCTCTTAATCAGTCACAATCAAAAATCAAATATAAGACGATTTTTCATAAGAAATATTACCATTTTAATTACCAGTCATAAAAAAGTTATTAATTAAACACATTTTAGTTTATTTAATTTTCTCGCTTTGTAAACGGTTCTCCATAAAGCTTACACGTTCTTTGACGGTGGTGTTCTCAATCGTGGCGAAGTTAATTCTGTTTCCATGTTTTTTACGCTTGTACCGAAACATACGACCATTTTCGTTGCAATATTTCTCTTTTTATTAACACATAATATATATATATATTTAAAATCATCTTTTTTGTTTATTCGTCGCTATGCTGCTTCAATTCGTTGCTACATGATTTTTTATATTTCTAAGGCACGTGTTACACAAAAGCTTTTTGTATCGAGCGAATGGAATGACTCGACGTAGCAGCGATAATAAAACAAAACAACTTTTATGAAAGCATTTACTGTTGTGTGTAACACACGCCTAACGATGTTTACGAAGTACATGTATATATTATACATATTTCGATATGTATGTATATACGTGTTTGTGCTCCATATTATTAAAGTGCTGTAGCCAATCAGCAATCCGATTCCATTTTGCAGAATATGGCATTCAAAAATATTTTATCCGTACAGACGTCAAAGGAATATTCATCAGTCTGTACAGAATTAAAACCGTGTGCTATCATTTTTACATTGCATATTGTTAGTTTTCGATGAGTATTTAGAACCCTTTGATATTTTGATTCAATAAAAAGCAATATTTTAAGACAGATACTACTATATATGACATCGTAGTACACCTATTTAATATCTCAGTTCTAGCTACTAACATTTATATTATTCACATCATTTTATTCCACAGTATAATTTTAAGCTTAGATTTCCAAGTCAGTGATTCTATGGCAATTTGTAAAAAAATTAAAAAACAAATACTCCTATGTACATATATTATTATTATGAACAACACATAAACTATATAATGTTAAACAACATGCTCAACATTTAAATAACTTAAAGTTTTCTTTATATTTTATTCATATAAAATATAATTTATCTTAAATGTATTTATTGCTCTCTTTTAATAAAACATAAATTGGTTATAACCCACTTAGTAAAATATAGCACGTAAGAATAATATTGTATAAATAAAGTATATAATTTATGTTAAATAATTCATTTTAATATCTATAATATACTTCTGATTAAATATAATCTCTCTACATATATTAACTATCGTTATAAAATTAAGTTAAATTCCTTTAAAATAAAAATATTAGAATAAGAGTTATTAAATGTATAAGGACAAATTAAAAACCCTTTATTTTACTTTATATCGTGCTTTAATATTTTATGTCGTGCTTTATTATTAAATACACTACAACAGCTGTAGCCAGTGAGTGTACAAATACTGGACGGACCCATAGGTGGTCAGTGAAATACTTTCCCTCTCGATCGCAAGCGTGTTAGTATCTAGAGTGAATGAGAGATAAAAGCATGCACGGCATGCCTTTATCTCTTATGAAGTTTATCTCGTGTGCAGTTGATCCTAACACGTTTTTGACTATTCCAGCGTTACTGCGTGAAATATGAACTAACTTATTTTTTAAACCATTTGTTAACAAGGGTCTATCTGTGGACTAACTACATCTCATTTTCATGTCTTTTAAAATTAGGTTTGCACCTTAGATAAATAATTTTAAAACTTCATATATAATATAAAAAAATAAGTTTGGAACCAAAGTAAATATTTATAAAAATGACGTTTAATACCAATTAAAAAAAATGTTCTCAACATAGCTAATTAATAACAAAAATTGCATCTGTATCTTCGATGAAAATTATGATACTGAAATTTATTTATTTCTACTCGACTAACATCTTGTATATTTATTTTATTGTGATTAGATATAAGTCATTGATTGTGTTGTGACGTATTTTGTTTGAATGTTTTAATTTAAGTATATATCTGTTATATAAATGATATATGATCTAAGCAAAATATAATATACTATTTTAAAAAAGTAGCTCACATTCTTGCCAAAATTAAATTTAACCTTACTTCGGTATCAAGAAATTAATACAAATCCAGAGTATTTTAATAATATTAAATCATTAAAAAATTAATTTTACTTAAATCTCCATTTTGTAAATCTTTATTATTTTTTTTAAATTTAGATTAGTGTTTTGCAATTTTAATCGAAATAATAAATTGTGTAGTATTTGTAGGGTGATTGCAGCGCCGCGAACAATAGGTTAAATTTAATTAAATAAACAGTGAACAATCATTCATATTCACAGTGAATTTTACAGCGTTTAAAAAGATTATGCAAAATTAGTTATTACTACAAATTATAAAAAATATTAGCAAAACTTTAAATTATGAGTGCGCTAGTAAGTATTTTATTTTATTAAAAATATATCACAACTATTTCAATAAAATTACTACTAATATTCTATGATCTATGATTAAAAGACAAACAGCAGTAATTCGTCACTATAGATATATGTATATATAGTATAGCAATTTCATTCAATATATAGCACGGTAGTAGCTAATATTTATTATAAATAAAAAAACGATTATCCATTATATGGTAACGTTGTACAATAGGAGATCTGATTACATTTATGTATGGCAAACAATAAAAATATGATGTAATGATACAATGTATCGGGTAAAAAAAAGATGCTATATATTTTTATTTTGTTAAAATTACATTTGCCTAATTAGTCGAAGAGCTCAAAATAATATTATTCTACACGCATTCGATATTAAGCCTTATGTATTTGTTTATGAATATAAATAGATATAATTTTTTAACAACCGTGCGTTTACATTGAAATTTTAAATAGACATTCCACGATGTATAGAGCATACGACGATGAAGCAATTACATTAAAAATTATTTTGTACTGTGCACTATATGAATGTGTAGCTACACAAAAAATATACTTGAATGTAGCAAGGGTTACTGATAAATAACTAACTAATTTTTTCTTACATATCTTAATAACTCTAGTGTAAAAAACAACCGACTAACTGTATTTAGTCAGTCCGTTTTGTATTAAAAAAACACAATAGATTATTTTAATATTCCGTTCACATTGAGATTAATCTTTATATGTTATTTCAATAACTCTTAGTTTATGATAAAATTAAATTTAGTCGCTTAATTGCTAGAATTATTATTTATATAAATAATAGAAGCGTTACATAAATAGCATAAACATGTCGAATGCAACCAATAATCCAGGCTAAAATAATAAATATCATATAAAAGTTGGCAACTAGTTATACACAGTAA